>NW_027459046.1:300000-533396 GCF_050624435.1 Tenrec ecaudatus | reverse complement strand
GCCCACCTCCTTACTCTCAACTCAGTCCTTAGGACTTTAAGAGCCTACAATGAAAACCATTTTTCAATCTTATTTTGTTCTTCCATTTTAGCACCGGAATCACCCTGGATTATTTGGAGTATCTAAGGGAGCCCTGGTATTGTAGGGGTTACGAGGTAAGATGTTAACTGGCAAGATCAGCAGCACTTGTCACTCCCTTTAGAAGTACCAATGTAGTTGGTGGGGGGGGGGGTGCGGGGAGTGGGTGTTTCATACTTTCGGTGTGTTTATAGTCTGCCACCAGTGATAAAGTGACACTTGAGATTATTTAAAGAGCAAAGCACTTCAAGTTTGGGACCTCCCGTAAATTATCCTACGTTCACTGGGTTGCCTCAGCCCCCAGGTACCTGGGACAGGTATTCCGAGTCGCCATGTGCTTGTGCTAGGAAGCACTCTAGGAAGGGGCCCCGGGATGCTATTTTACCCGCCGACGACAGGCTCCAACATTAGGAGCTACTCCAGCGGAGCTTGCAGCCACACCACAGCAGCTCGGAAATAAACGTGACCCGCCCAGCAGCCAGGCTTCGGCCAGCGGAGCGAGGTGCAGCCTTCCCAGTCGCTACCATTCACAAGCACTTGCGCTCTGGCCAGGCAACCTTTTTGACACGCATTCTTACCCCCTTGGGCAAAGTAGGGCGTTAGGGGCGAGGCCCCAGGGCTCCTCGGCGGCGCTGGGATTTAAAAACACGTCCGTGAAGCCCACCACAGGTTTCCCGCTCCTAAAACACACTTCTGCGTGAAGAGACACCTGAGTGGCAGGCGGGTCCGGGGCGCCCGCGTAGACGCGATGGCGCCAACGCCGCTCTCCGCTCAGGCGCCCTCAGGAGACGCCCGAACGCGCCACCCGCCCGCCAGGGACATCCGGCCGCGCCTCAGCAAGGCGTCCTGTGGGCCGCTCAGCGCGCCTCTTCCGAGCCGGCAGGAAGCGCGGCACGGGCGCCGGAGCCGCCGGCCCGGACCTCCAGGAACTCGCCGCCGGCCAGCGCGGGGCCCAGGCGCCGCCGCGACCACCGCCCTTGGCCGCCCTCAGCCGCGCCGCATCCGGGTCCGCGCCGCCGCTCTCACCTGCCCGGCGCCCCGCGCAGTGCGCTCCGGATCCGGTGAGCCGTCAGTAGCCCCAGCCGCTGCCCGCCCCGCTCGTCACCTCACGCCCGCCGGGCTTGGCACTCCGCCTGCCCGCCGCCGCCGCCGCCGCCGCCGCCGCGCCGCCTTCGTCCCCGCCGCCGTCGTCGTCCCCGCCGCCGCACCGACTGTCGGAGCATGTGCGCCCGCGCCTCCCCTCGAGCTGTATGACTGGCGGGTCCCTGAAGGGCCCCGGGACCCCCAGACCCCCGCCTTCCATGCACGCAATAGGAAGAGGAGGGATTGGGCGTATACTTGTGACAAGATGGGCGGATCCTACATTTAGGATGGCAGTTTAACTTTGACCGGTCTGGATCTCCATATGAACCATATCAGTAGGGTGTGAACTCCACCTACAGGAACCAAGCTATTGGTTGCAAGCTTGAGGGAGAATTAATCCATTGTCTCCAGCAGCAGGGAGCAGAGCACGCCCATCCCAGTCAAGGAGTATTTGTAATTCCTGCATTTAACATTTGAATGCTTACTTTCTTGGAATGTTGGAGCTTGGAGTCTTAAAAACATATTGCCCAGCCCCTCACTTTACACAAAGAACAATAAAAGTAAGGTAAAAATATTTGCATAAGGCCTTCAGTCATCATCTCCAGGCTCTTAAAGGGGTAGGTTTGGCTGCTGGTCTCACATATCAAAGAGCCAGCAAAGCATCAGACATCCTGTCCTGCCCACAGATAGTGGCATGTTCAGTCCCTTTCACTGCCCTTCTTCTCCCAACTGCCTGCAGAGACCTGCACAAAAAAGGTCGAGCAACACACACAGCAATGGTGTGGCCAACAGAGGGAAGAGAAGGAAGGGAAGAAAGGTGGTGGTGGGGGGGGGGCAGAGGTGACAGAAGAAGAATAAGCATCAGGTGTCAGGGGAAGCCAGCCCCTAACACATCATTATGAGTCCGGTGGGCGCAATTGTATAGCGATAATAAATAAATATTATAGTAAAGTTACAGAGCATAAGAGAAATATTGAAATAAATGGAGTCAGACACAATTCATAGTAGCATACTCAGCTCAGCCCCGCTTGGTGGTCTACGTGGAAAGAGAGATATTTGATGCTAACCCAGGTTTTTATATTCTCTGGGGGCATGCAAGCCCCCTAATGACAGGTGAGGACCCATGTCACAGGAAGGGGATGTGCTATAGGTGATACAGTAATGAGAGGGGATGGTCTATGGAAATGCAATAGCAAGAGTAGAGATTGGGGGGTATACATGTGACAAGATGGGCTGATTCTAGTTTTAGGATGGCAGCCTAACCTTGGTCATCTTTGGATGGGTTTGACCTCTCTGGTGTCTCCTACAAGGAAACAGACAACTACTATCCTTATCAGAAGGGAGTGAATCCTACTTGTTGTGGGATAAGCAGTGGTGTCTGCTTGCACTAGATAGCTGATAACTCTTAGGGAGAATGACCCCTGATCTATTCCTGATGACCTCCAAGTGCATAGTCATTTGCAAGCAGCTGAGTTTGGAATATATTTGGGGTAGACAGCTTGGGAGAAATCCCTCTGTTTCCCACAATCAGGCACTTGGGGAGAGAAAGAAAATCTGCCATAAAAACAAACCAGCTTGGGGAGCTGATTAAGGCACTGTGATGTAATGAGGTAGATCAGGGAGGAGGTGTTGAAACCAAACCCAAACCACATCTACTGTCCTCACTAGTCTATTCTGACTCTCATAGGACAGAGTAGAGTTGCTCTGTGGGGTTTCCAAAAGGATATATCTTCAGGGGAACAGACAGTCTCATCTTCTTTGGAGCATCAGGTGGGTTTGAACTGCCAGTATTTGGGTTAGCAGGCCAATGCCTTCCTCACAGCACCACTGGGTTCCTTGAGGGTGTCAAAAGGGAGGTACAAAGACACAGATTCTTGGATTTTTCTTCAGGCAAGAGTGCACGATTAACGACAATTATTACTACTGGCAAACTCATACATAAAGAATGCTGTCTTTAGAAGCAACATCTGTACAGGTGGGATCAAATTTCCTAGCTTCTATTGGTTTGTCTACTGCTTCCCCATATCTGACATATAGTAGAAACCTGGTAAAAAATAATTTTTTTAATTGACCCAGAAAGGTAAAGAGGCTTGATCAAGGTCAGAGTCAGCTGGTATTCAAATTGCTAAGCCCTTTAATTTGGCTGAAATCCCTACTAGTCATTCCTCATGACCCCCTGAAATGACCTCACCATGCTCCTTGGATTCCCAAATATTTTTGTGCCAACCTTCCTCAGCTTCATAAGAACATAGAGGAACCATTCTCAGACTCAGGAGGCTGGTAGCACCTGGCAGAATTTCTGAGAAGAGTCAGGAAGCATTTTTGTAGAGGCTGTAGGCATGACACAGCCTGCCTGCTGATAGCTCTTCCTCCTTCCTCCCTAGGGAGCGTCAAATGAACTTAAAATTTGTGAGGATCCTGGACCAGGTTATTTTTAATCTTTCCTTCCCTACACGACTCCACATCTGTTTATCTTGACCAAACTTTTCCCAAGGTCTCAGCCTCAAATTCACTTTCCTGTGAAGCTTTCTACTCCTATAAAGAGTTACAGACTCTCCCAGCCCTCACCCCACTATCATGACTCCAGTTCTACCTTACAAATCCGGCTAGACCAAAGCATGTACACTGGTGCAGATAAGAGCTCTGGACACACAGAATTCAGGACAGATAAACCCCCCAGGAACAGTAATGGGAGTAGTGATACCATGAGGGTGGGGGAGAGGTGGGGTGTGAAAGGGGGAACTGACTGCAATGATCACTGTATAACCACGCCGCTCCCCAGGGGGTGACTGGGGGGCATGAACAACAAGAACTTGGGTGAATGGAGACAGCGGATTCTGTACAATATGAAAAATAATAATTAATAATTTATCAAGTGTTCATGAGGTAGGGAGGGTTGGGAGGGAGGGAAATAAAAGGAGTTGATACCAAGGGCTCACATACAAAGAAAATGATGATTGCAACATATGTACAAATGTGCTTGACAAAATTGATGTATGGATTGTTATAAGACCTGTAAGAGCCCCCAATAAAATGATTTACAAAAATAGAGAGTTTCAGACTTGGAAACTCAGAGGTAGTTCTACCCTGTCCTGTGTAAGGTTGCTATGGGTCAGAATCAACTCTATAGCAATGCGTATGGTTTTGGGAGTCAACCTTGAGATTCTTACCTCAGTCTTGCAGGCAATTGCTGGCTTTCCTGAGGTTTCTGCAGTAGTTTACAAGTAATCTGAGGGATGGAATGATCTCTTGGTTCTCTCTACACCATCAAGTGAAATTTAAAATGACAATCGGTTGTAAGCGAAGGCATTCTTTTAAGAACCAATTTCTCTGCTCAACTCATATTTTTAGCTATGCTGTTTAGGAGGGAGTAGTGTTAAGGTGTAGTTTTATGTTAGGTAGCTAGAGCTGGGACCAGGGTGTCTACTGGGCAGGCTCCAAATTCAGGCACATGAGGCAGGGAGGCAGTGCACTTAGGTGGGTGCAAACCATGACAGGTGGGCTTAATTCAGCCAATGGGGTCAACCAATAACGTCAACCACGCCTCCCAGCCGAAGCCACTAAAGGCCGAACCTGGAGACCACCTCCCTGTTTTTCTGTGGGGTCTCTCTCTCTCTCTCTCTCTCTTTCTCTCTCTCTCTCTCTCTCTCTCTCTCTCTCTCTCTCAATCCTTTCTTTCCCCCTTCCCCCTCTCTCCTCTCTTTCTCTTCTCTTCTCCTCTATCACCTTCTCTCCTTAATACAAACCCATTTGGATCAACAATCAGTCTTCGACATGAATTCTTTCTCCTGTGATGCCAAGAACTGAGGTATTTCCCACCCGAGAAACCTAACAGTTATGCTGTGATCCACATGGTTGGCAGTTCAAAACTACCAGCAGCTCTGAGAAAGACTGGTTTTTCTACTACCATAGACAGAGTTTCAGAAACTCAGAGGGTCACTGCAAGTCAACAGTGACTTGATGACAGTGAGTTTGGGTTTTATTTTTTGATTTTAGGGAGAGGGTTCACAGTTCACATACCAGCACACCTGCACAGAGATTGGTTCTGAAGAGGAGGAGGACTCCAGGCCCTAGGATTCAAGGGGTACTAGACTTAAGGTGTCCCTGAAAGCAAACTCAGATATGGTCAATGTTGACAGGAAAATTGGTAAAATACACAGAGAAAAAAGAGAGGTTGGTTAGATGCATTTTATCATAGCTGTATTGTGTAACAGCATGCACTCTTAAATGAATGAGGTCATTCTGTATGAATCCATTTGGAAGAATCTCCAAAATATAATATTTAATGAAATAGGCGATACAAAAGAGTAAAAAGTAAGCTTTACTTGGACATGCGTACATGATCATCAAAAATAAACAGAAAGGCCATAGTTGCCTCCAAGGTGGAGATTCAAAGGCTAGGAAGCGAGTGGAGGGAATAATGGATTTGTTCTGGTGATCATCCTTTCCCCAGCTTCCTGGGTGACATAACAGCTAACTTCTTGACTACTACCTAAAAAGTTGGCAGCTGGAATACACCCAGAGATGCCTTGTGTTTTAGGGTAAGAGGATATCCCAAATCTCAAAGATAATTTATTAAATCTTAAACAGGACAAACACATGCCATCGAGATGAGGGGAGGGAAACTATTAGCAAGAGGTCTTATTGATATGTAAGGGTTATCTGAGATTCACAGACTTGAAAGGACATGGCGGCAGATCCCAACATCACAGTTCCAGGTGGGACTACAGAAGCAAGAATAGGACAAGGATTGGGACCTGTGTTAAACAGGACAGTTTACAAGAGTGGTCCAGGGCCAAACAACCAAGGCTTTGGGGGCATGACTCATGACTGTGCAGCCCAGAATGGCAGCCTCGATTCAAGGATACACTTAGGCAAGTCTCTAAGCCCCACCATGGGCTGCCTAAGGGGTAATCCACTTTCCAATGCCCTCTGCCTGGTGGCAAGAGTGTTCACATCCCTGGTCAATGGTCTGAAGGAATTCACTGGAAGCTTAATCCACGTGGGGACTGTGCAAATAGAATTTTGGCTTTCACTGTTATCCACATACTTCTGAAAATTGTGAATTCTCAGAATTTCAGTTGAAAGGTAGGCTTGATGATCTGCTTCTGAGGGGTCACTATGGTGCACACAGCAGGTCACTGTGCATGCGCACCGGAATCAGTTCAACAGCAGCCAACAGCATTCTCCCTTATGTTGCTTGATGTTTGTTTTATGCCCACATCTCCTCTCTCTCTCTCTCTCTCTCTCTCTCTCTCTCTCTCTCTCTCTCTCTCTCACACACACACACACACACACACACACACTGGTATTTCAAAAAGTCCCTGAAAAATTCCATTCTCTTTTGATTCCTTGTTCCACTAACTTTTGGGAGCCTGCTTGTGTGCATATATGACACCATTTGTTTGCTGAAAATGAGGAGGAATTGAACTACTTGCTGAAGATCAAGGATTGCAGCCTTCAATATGGGTTACAATTCAATATAAGGAAGACCAAAATCCCCAAAACTGGACCAATAGGTGATAAACAGAGAAAAGGGCTTCAGTTGTCAAGGATTTTGTCTTGCTTAGATCCACTATCAATGTTCATAGAAACAGCAGTCAGGAGATCAAAAGATGTATTGTAATGGGTAAATCTGCTGCAGAAAACCTCTTTATAGTGTTGAAGAACAATGATGTTACTCTGAGGACTAAGGTGCACATGACCTAAGCCATGCTATTTTCCATTGCATCATATGCATGTGAAAGTTAGACACTGAATAAGGAAGGCTGTAGAAGAACAGATGCATCGAATTGTGGTCTACCAGAAGACTACTGACAGTACCATGGACTGCTGAAGGACTGACCAATCTGTATCAGAAGAAATAAGGCCAGAGTGCTGCTTAGAGGCAAGGATGGCAAGACGCCATCTTACATACTTTGGACATGTTGTCAGGAGAGACCAGTCCCTGGAGAAGGACATCCTATTTGGTACAGTGGAGAAGCCATGAAACAGAGGAGGTCCTCGAAGAAGTGGATGGACTCAGTGGCTTCATCGGTGGTTCAGGCACAGGAACAATTGTGAGGATGGTGCACGACCCTACAGTGTTTCATTCGGTTGTATGTGAGGTCACGACGAGTCCAAGTGTCCTCAATGGCACGCAACAACAACTAGCCAGAGCAGAGAGGAGCAATCTGCCCTCTGGGACTTCCCTGGGAAGGTCCTCAATGGAAATTGGGAAAGTCTAAGACCCTATGGTCATGAGTTATAGTGGTCGGAAGGCCCCAGAACAAATCCAGTAAGCCTTTCTAATCTGTGATCGTCTCCATGTCTCCATAATGGCCCCATTCTCACTTATGTAGTCCTGCCTGAGAGAGTGATGAATTGCTCTGCCTCCAATCACATTTTTGTGGCAGATTTCATCCATTTCTATAATTAGCGACATGGCCACACAGCCTTTGGACCCCATTATGGCCTCATGCTTATGGTCTCCTTCATCTAAATCATTTCTCCTACTTTTGTCTTTCTTCATTAATTGAATATCTGAGATACATATGGAAGGGGCATTATCTCTACAATAAGAGAAAGGGATGAGGTGGTGGTGGTATGGAGTGGGGTGGCACACCATCTCAGAGAATGAGAACAGCTGTTTCAATGGTTCCCACTGCAGTGTGGAAACTGCAGGTACACTAAAAGAGGACAGCAATGACAGCATTAAGGTCTTAGAGCTTAAGGACTCCCTCCCTCCTTAGGCCTCTCTTTCAACTATAAAATGTAGCTCTAAAATGCAGAGCTTCTCGGACACAGCTTGGAGGAAGCCTGTGGATCCAGGAAAGCCCCAATCTCAGCAGAACCAATTTGGCAATCCACAGGTCTGATTTTTGACCAGTCAGCTCACTTGGTCTAGCTCACTTGGTCTAGATCACTCAATTATGTTCACATAAACTACAACAAACAGGTTCACACTGTCACCACATTTTCTATATAAGAAAACTGGAACAGAAATAAGCTGCCAAATTACTTGGCTTCTTATAAAAGAAATAGCCAAGTGAATATTTGGGAAAACAACAGCTCCCGCTATGTGGCACAGGGAGCCCTGGTGGCATAGTGGTTTTCACTTGGCTGCTACCCACATAGTTCAAAACCACCACCCGCTCTGAGAGAGAAACGTTAGGGCTTTCTACCCCTGTAAAGAGTTGCAGTCTCAGAAACTCACAGGGGCTGCTCTACCCTGTCCAATAGGGTTGCTGAAAGTCAGGGTTGCTGTGAGTCACAAAAGATGCAATGGCAGTGAGTTTTCAGTTTGATTATTAAGCAAAATTATCAAATTCTGAAACTATTGTTTCTCAATCTATCCTCCATCAAGATCTACCTAAACACTTTTAAAAAATTGAGTCATTTTATCGGGGGCTCTTACACCACTTATAACAATGCATACATCAATTGTATCAAGCACATTTGTACCTACGGTACCATCATCATTTTCTTTATACTTGACCCCTTGGTATCAGCTCCTTTTTCCCCCTTCTCTCCCACTCTCCCACCCTCATGAAACCTTGATAAATTATACTTTCATATTTTACAATGTCCAAGGTCTCACTTCACCAATGTTTCTGTTGCTTGTCCCCCTGGGGTGTGAGTGTTAATACATCAATCATTGCTATCAGTTCCCTCTATCTCATCCCTACCCTCATGTTATCACTACTTCCATTACTGTTCCTGAAGGGTTTATCTGTCCTGGATTCTGTGTGTTGAGAGTTCTTATCTGTACCAGTGTACATGCTCTGGTCTAGCCGGCTTTGTAAGGTAGAGCTGAGGTCATGATAGTTGGAGGGAGTGAGCGGGAGAGGAAGCATTGAAGAACTAGACAAATGGTATGTACTGTGGTATGAGTTGGGGTGCCAGCCCCCCACCAGTAATCTTGGGTTCAATAAGCACAATTGTATGGTTGAGATATATAAATATTATATTAAAGTCACCGGGAGCATGAGCGATAGAAGAGACATTACAATAATGCAGTCAGACACAATTCATGGTAGCATGCTCACCTCCTGGATGGCCATGATCTTACCAGCCAGGTCCACGCTCAGTGTGGATGAAGGGAGGTGGGATGGAGACCAGGCAGGAGGCTCAAGGACTGGGCTGGAGGCTGGAGCCCCAGCACAAGGCGGGCTTCCCCAGACAAATGGCGCACAACGTGGGACAATATGAGTTATATCCCATATAACAATTATATGGCCCCATTGGTATGTAGAGTGAATTTGAAAATTGTGTGAAGTGAGGATCCGGTGTGGGGATTGACAGAGAAGTAGTGGAAATAGTGAATTAGAATTTTAAAGAGGATAATGGGAGCAAGGTAAAAGTAAACCTGAAACTTATGGTACCATGCTCTCTACTTACTGAAAAGACAAGGTGTAAAAGTAACGAAGAAAAAGATACAATGTTTTCTAAAAGTAGTAAAAAGGTATAATTCATGGTTCTCAGAGGAAGGAACTTTTGATTTAGAGACCTGGGAGGAGGTCATTGTCAACTTAAAGGAAGCACAGAGATGGGGAGAGTATCCCTATGGAGAAGTGGTCTCTGTGGGTACAAGTTAAGATGGTTTTAAAACTTTTGCAGGAGGAAGAGAATAAGGATGAACAGTCTAGTGAGAAGTCTTGTGTCTATTCAAATCTAGAAAAGCAAGCTAAAGTGTCTGTGAATAAGCATGATTTAGGTTATGAAACTTTAGGAAAAACTGAAAAGGCAGGGATTGGTTTGTTATCTAAAGCCTCCAATTCTAGAACAGAACCTCATTGCCAAAGCCTGTATGCTCTCGCGAGACTGCAGACTCCGAAGGTTTAAAGGTGATACAGTACTAGAGGCAGTGGATTGCAAGATCCAAAGCATGGCTATTAAACAATCCCAGGAAGCTCCCTTGCTTTCAAAGGTAGAGAAAGCCAAGAAGCAGAACAGGCAACGTCTAAGATGCCCAAATTTAAATCAGATGAGAAGCAGTGAGAACGGGTTTCAGGCAGATGAGAAGATTTTAGGCAGAGCTAAAAGAATGAGCCTGAGTCAGAAGGGGACATAGTAAAAGCAACTGCTCTCCTGCTGGAATTTAGTGTAAGAAAGGCCAGAGATTGTAAAACAATCAAGCAAGCCAGCCCTGAAGGTAGAGAGATTAGCTCCAAAGAAATGCAAACTAGGAGAGCTAGCACAGAAGGTGAAGTTCAGGAAGTGGAACTCCAAGATATACAGATTGAAAAGAGTAGCTCAGAGAATAGATGTAAAGAAGCAAAGTATAGGAAAGCACCTTTACTCTCCAGAGTAGGAAGAGGGATTGCAGAAGAAGATTTAGAATGCAAGATGTCTTATCCTGTTAGAACCAAAAGGAATTCACAGTGCCTTTGCCTTTTAAGTTGCTGAAAGATCTCAAGCAGGCAATCAATGACTACGGCCCAGACTCCCATTTTGTAATTAGCATGATAAGGGCTCTAGCAGAGTCTGACAGCTGGACCCCTACAGATTGGAAAGCTTTAGTGAGAATTTGTCTTTACTCTTCAGAATGCTTGTGATATCAAATGCTATGGAAGGAAGCAGCCCTTGCAAGAGCTGGGAAGAATGCTGAGGATGGGATAGATATAGGAATTCATCAATTGCTAGGGGCTGCAAATTATATTACAGTTGAGTCTCAACTACAGTTTACTGAACAGACAATAGGACAGATACATGAGGTTTGCTTAAGGGCCTGGGAAAAGATAATTCCATCAGAAGAGAGAACGCCGCATTACAGGCCTATAAGACAACAGAATGATGAGCGTTACGCTGACTTTGTGTCCCGACTGGAAGATGCTATTTCCAAATGTGTGAAGAATGTTCAGGCAGTAAGAGACCTAGTGCACAAGCTATCTTATGATTTCTCTAATAAGCACTGTAAAAATGCCTTGCATCCCTACAGCGAACAGGGCACTTTGCTGGGTTATTTTAGGATATGCAGGAATGTAGAGGCAGAGGAATACAAGGCAGACCTCATGGCAGCTTCATTGGCAAACTATATCAGACCTGGAAGAAAGTGCTTTAGTTGTGGGAAGACAAGTCATCTTCAAAAGAGTGTAGGCAGAGCAGGCTGCGGCCAGTGTCAGAGCATGGGCCAGGACCATGGAGATCGGGTTTAAACGAACCTGAACTCTGCCTCCATTGTAGGAAGGGAACTCATTGGGCGAGCCAATGTCGTTCAAAAATCAACAGTGAAGGGTCGCCATTAGCAAAGACTTCCCGGCGGGAAAATAGTGGAAGAAGCTTGATGCAGAGCCCTCATAGCAGAGCGTGGTAGGCAAGGTGTCTGCCTACTGGAGCAAAGAAGATCTTTGAGAGAAATCGCCTTTATCTAGCAGCCTCACAGCAGGAGAACAGACCTAGCCAAAGAGGCAAAAACCTAGTCTCTGTTCTCACTGCAGTTGGTTTGAATAACCAAGAGATGGCTCAGAAGCCTTCACAGGAGCTTGATCCTCAAAAGCAGGGACCTCTTATTGAAAGATTAATACAGTTTCTATCAGGAAGATTTAACCTTAGTACTCAAGAAATTAAAATTGATACTGGAGTTGATAAGAGTTGTAAGAAAAAACCCAAAACTGTGATTGAATCAGAAATGAAGAGCAGTAATTGGGGTCCACTACCTAAAAGAACTATAGGATGTTTATTAAGAAAGTCCAAAAAAAAAAAAAAAAAAGAAAGTCCAACATAAATTCTCAATGTGTTGCTGGAGTTATTGGTCAGGATTGTGAAGAAGAAATTAAGGCAGTAATGAGTTCTGATATACCATGGTTTGTAAAAATGTAGGATCGCTTAAGCCAATTTTCCCTTCCTTGCATTTCTAGAGTAAAAATTTATACCTATCAGGAAAGAGTACTTGAGAAGTTTGACCACCCTATAAATCAAGCAGTCTTCTGGACTGCTGTTGTGGAGAAACAGCGCCCCCACATGGAATTAGAAATGGAAGGAAAAAGGTTTGTTAACTGTGGATGCCGGGTCATTTCCTTAGGGCATTCAGGGGGGCCTAGCCCTCCCATTAACTTCCCCTAAAGCCAGCATAGAGGGAATGAGTGAAGTTAACCAAGACAGAACTCTGGGGGCATGCAAGCCCCCTAATGACAGGTGAGGACCCATGTCACAGGAAGGGGATGTGCTATAGGTGATACAGTAATGAGAGGGGATGGTCTATGGAAATGCAATAGCAAGAGTAGAGATTGGGGGGTATACATGTGACAAGATGGGCTGATTCTAGTTTTAGGATGGCAGCCTAACCTTGGTCATCTTTGGATGGGTTTGACCTCTCTGGTGTCTCCTACAAGGAAACAGACAACTACTATCCTTATCAGAAGGGAGTGAATCCTACTTGTTGTGGGATAAGCAGTGGTGTCTGCTTGCACTAGATAGCTGATAACTCTTAGGGAGAATGACCCCTGATCTATTCCTGATGACCTCCAAGTGCATAGTCATTTGCAAGCAGCTGAGTTTGGAATATATTTGGGGTAGACAGCTTGGGAGAAATCCCTCTGTTTCCCACAATCAGGCACTTGGGGAGAGAAAGAAAATCTGCCATAAAAACAAACCAGCTTGGGGAGCTGATTAAGGCACTGTGATGTAATGAGGTAGATCAGGGAGGAGGTGTTGAAACCAAACCCAAACCACATCTACTGTCCTCACTAGTCTATTCTGACTCTCATAGGACAGAGTAGAGTTGCTCTGTGGGGTTTCCAAAAGGATATATCTTCAGGGGAACAGACAGTCTCATCTTCTTTGGAGCATCAGGTGGGTTTGAACTGCCAGTATTTGGGTTAGCAGGCCAATGCCTTCCTCACAGCACCACTGGGTTCCTTGAGGGTGTCAAAAGGGAGGTACAAAGACACAGATTCTTGGATTTTTCTTCAGGCAAGAGTGCACGATTAACGACAATTATTACTACTGGCAAACTCATACATAAAGAATGCTGTCTTTAGAAGCAACATCTGTACAGGTGGGATCAAATTTCCTAGCTTCTATTGGTTTGTCTACTGCTTCCCCATATCTGACATATAGTAGAAACCTGGTAAAAAATAATTTTTTTAATTGACCCAGAAAGGTAAAGAGGCTTGATCAAGGTCAGAGTCAGCTGGTATTCAAATTGCTAAGCCCTTTAATTTGGCTGAAATCCCTACTAGTCATTCCTCATGACCCCCTGAAATGACCTCACCATGCTCCTTGGATTCCCAAATATTTTTGTGCCAACCTTCCTCAGCTTCATAAGAACATAGAGGAACCATTCTCAGACTCAGGAGGCTGGTAGCACCTGGCAGAATTTCTGAGAAGAGTCAGGAAGCATTTTTGTAGAGGCTGTAGGCATGACACAGCCTGCCTGCTGATAGCTCTTCCTCCTTCCTCCCTAGGGAGCGTCAAATGAACTTAAAATTTGTGAGGATCCTGGACCAGGTTATTTTTAATCTTTCCTTCCCTACACCACTCCACATCTGTTTATCTTGACCAAACTTTTCCCAAGGTCTCAGCCTCAAATTCACTTTCCTGTGAAGCTTTCTACTCCTATAAAGAGTTACAGACTCTCCCAGCCCTCACCCCACTATCATGACTCCAGTTCTACCTTACAAATCCGGCTAGACCAAAGCATGTACACTGGTGCAGATAAGAGCTCTGGACACACAGAATTCAGGACAGATAAACCCCCTAGGAACAGTAATGGGAGTAGTGATACCATGAGGGTGGGGGAGAGGTGGGGTGTGAAAGGGGGAACTGACTGCAATGATCACTGTATAACCACGCCGCTCCCCAGGGGGTGACTGGGGGGCATGAACAACAAGAACTTGGGTGAATGGAGACAGCGGATTCTGTACAATATGAAAAATAATAATTAATAATTTATCAAGTGTTCATGAGGTAGGGAGGGTTGGGAGGGAGGGAAATAAAAGGAGTTGATACCAAGGGCTCACATACAAAGAAAATGATGATTGCAACATATGTACAAATGTGCTTGACAAAATTGATGTATGGATTGTTATAAGACCTGTAAGAGCCCCCAATAAAATGATTTACAAAAATAGAGAGTTTCAGACTTGGAAACTCAGAGGTAGTTCTACCCTGTCCTGTGTAAGGTTGCTATGGGTCAGAATCAACTCTATAGCAATGCGTATGGTTTTGGGAGTCAACCTTGAGATTCTTACCTCAGTCTTGCAGGCAATTGCTGGCTTTCCTGAGGTTTCTGCAGTAGTTTACAAGTAATCTGAGGGATGGAATGATCTCTTGGTTCTCTCTACACCATCAAGTGAAATTTAAAATGACAATCGGTTGTAAGCGAAGGCATTCTTTTAAGAACCAATTTCTCTGCTCAACTCATATTTTTAGCTATGCTGTTTAGGAGGGAGTAGTGTTATGGTGTAGTTTTATGTTAGGTAGCTAGAGCTGGGACCAGGGTGTCTACTGGGCAGGCTCCAAATTCAGGCACATGAGGCAGGGAGGCAGTGCACTTAGGTGGGTGCAAACCAGGACAGGTGGGCTTAATTCAGCCAATGGGGTCAACCAATAATGTCAACCACGCCTCCCAGCCGAAGCCACTAAAGGCCGAACCTGGAGACCACCTCCCTGTTTTTCTGTGGGGTCTCTCTCTCTCTCTCTCTCTCTCTCTCTCTCTCTCTCTCTCTCTCTCTCTCTCTCTCTCAATCCTTTCTTTCCCCCTTCCCCCTCTCTCCTCTCTTTCTCTTCTCTTCTCCTCTATCACCTTCTCTCCTTAATACAAACCCATTTGGATCAACAATCAGTCTTCGACATGAATTCTTTCTCCTGTGATGCCAAGAACTGAGGTATTTCCCACCCGAGAAACCTAACAGTTATGCTGTGATCCACATGGTTGGCAGT
The DNA here is from genome assembly GCF_050624435.1 of Tenrec ecaudatus. Classification (NCBI taxonomy): domain Eukaryota; kingdom Metazoa; phylum Chordata; class Mammalia; order Afrosoricida; family Tenrecidae; genus Tenrec; species Tenrec ecaudatus. The sequence goes on along the minus strand of NW_027459046.1, from coordinate 518,372 downwards.
TCAAAACTACCAGCAGCTCTGAGAAAGACTGGTTTTTCTACTACCATAGACAGAGTTTCAGAAACTCAGAGGGTCACTGCAAGTCAACAGTGACTTGATGACAGTGAGTTTGGGTTTTATTTTTTGATTTTAGGGAGAGGGTTCACAGTTCACATACCAGCACACCTGCACAGAGATTGGTTCTGAAGAGGAGGAGGACTCCAGGCCCTAGGATTCAAGGGGTACTAGACTTAAGGTGTCCCTGAAAGCAAACTCAGATATGGTCAATTTTGACAGGAAAATTGGTAAAATACACAGAGAAAAAAGAGAGGTTGGTTAGATGCATTTTATCATAGCTGTATTGTGTAACAGCATGCACTCTTAAATGAATGAGGTCATTCTGTATGAATCCATTTGGAAGAATCTCCAAAATATAATATTTAATGAAATAGGCGATACAAAAGAGTAAAAAGTAAGCTTTACTTGGACATGCGTACATGATCATCAAAAAGAAACAGAAAGGCCATAGTTGCCTCCAAGGTGGAGATTCAAAGGCTAGGAAGCGAGTGGAGGGAATAATGGATTTGTTCTGGTGATCATCCTTTCCCCAGCTTCCTGGGTGACATAACAGCTAACTTCTTGACTACTACCTAAAAAGTTGGCAGCTGGAATACACCCAGAGATGCCTTGTGTTTTAGGGTAAGAGGATATTCCAAATCTCAAAGATAATTTATTAAATCTTAAACAGGACAAACACATGCCATCGAGATGAGGGGAGGGAAACTATTAGCAAGACGTCTTATTGATATGTAAGGGTTATCTGAGATTCACAGACTTGAAAGGACATGGCGGCAGATCCCAACATCACAGTTCCAGGTGGGACTACAGAAGCAAGAATAGGACAAGGATTGGGACCTGTGTTAAACAGGACAGTTTACAAGAGTGGTCCAGGGCCAAACAACCAAGGCTTTGGGGGCATGACTCATGACTGTGCAGCCCAGAATGGCAGCCTCGATTCAAGGATACACTTAGGCAAGTCTCTAAGCCCCACCATGGGCTGCCTAAGGGGTAATCCACTTTCCAATGCCCTCTGCCTGGTGGCAAGAGTGTTCACATCCCTGGTCAATGGTCTGAAGGAATTCACTGGAAGCTTAATCCACGTGGGGACTGTGCAAATAGAATTTTGGCTTTCACTGTTATCCACATACTTCTGAAAATTGTGAATTCTCAGAATTTCAGTTGAAAGGTAGGCTTGATGATCTGCTTCTGAGGGGTCACTATGGTGCACACAGCAGGTCACTGTGCATGCGCACCGGAATCAGTTCAACAGCAGCCAACAGCATTCTCCCTTATGTTGCTTGATGTTTGTTTTATGCCCACATCTCCTCTCTCTCTCTCTCTCTCTCTCTCTCTCTCTCTCTCTCTCTCTCTCTCTCTCTCTCTCTCTCACACACACACACACACACACACACACACACACACACTGGTATTTCAAAAAGTCCCTGAAAAATTCCATTCTCTTTTGATTCCTTGTTCCACTAACTTTTGGGAGCCTGCTTGTGTGCATATATGACACCATTTGTTTGCTGAAAATGAGGAGGAATTGAACTACTTGCTGAAGATCAAGGATTGCAGCCTTCAATATGGGTTACAATTCAATATAAGGAAGACCAAAATCCCCAAAACTGGACCAATAGGTGATAAACAGAGAAAAGGGCTTCAGTTGTCAAGGATTTTGTCTTGCTTAGATCCACTATCAATGTTCATAGAAACAGCAGTCAGGAGATCAAAAGATGTATTGTAATGGGTAAATCTGCTGCAGAAAACCTCTTTATAGTGTTGAAGAACAATGATGTTACTCTGAGGACTAAGGTGCACATGACCTAAGCCATGCTATTTTCCATTGCATCATATGCATGTGAAAGTTAGACACTGAATAAGGAAGGCTGTAGAAGAACAGATGCATCGAATTGTGGTCCACCAGAAGACTACTGACAGTACCATGGACTGCTGAAGGACTGACCAATCTGTATCAGAAGAAATAAGGCCAGAGTGCTGCTTAGAGGCAAGGATGGCAAGACGCCATCTTACATACTTTGGACATGTTGTCAGGAGAGACCAGTCCCTGGAGAAGGACATCCTATTTGGTACAGTGGAGAAGCCATGAAACAGAGGAGGTCCTCGAAGAAGTGGATGGACTCAGTGGCTTCATCGGTGGTTCAGGCACAGGAACAATTGTGAGGATGGTGCACGACCCTACAGTGTTTCATTCGGTTGTATGTGAGGTCACGACGAGTCCAAGTGTCCTCAATGGCACGCAACAACAACTAGCCAGAGCAGAGAGGAGCAATCTGCCCTCTGGGACTTCCCTGGGAAGGTCCTCAATGGAAATTGGGAAAGTCTAAGACCCTATGGTCATGAGTTATAGTGGTCGGAAGGCCCCAGAACAAATCCAGTAAGCCTTTCTAATCTGTGATCGTCTCCATGTCTCCATAATGGCCCCATTCTCACTTATGTAGTCCTGCCTGAGAGAGTGATGAATTGCTCTGCCTCCAATCACATTTTTGTGGCAGATTTCATCCATTTCTATAATTAGCGACATGGCCACACAGCCTTTGGACCCCATTATGGCCTCATGCTTATGGTCTCCTTCATCTAAATCATTTCTCCTACTTTTGTCTTTCTTCATTAATTGAATATCTGAGATACATATGGAAGGGGCATTATCTCTACAATAAGAGAAAGGGATGAGGTGGTGGTGGTATGGAGTGGGGTGGCACACCATCTCAGAGAATGAGAACAGCTGTTTCAATGGTTCCCACTGCAGTGTGGAAACTGCAGGTACACTAAAAGAGGACAGCAATGACAGCATTAAGGTCTTAGAGCTTAAGGACTCCCTCCCTCCTTAGGCCTCTCTTTCAACTATAAAATGTAGCTCTAAAATGCAGAGCTTCTCGGACACAGCTTGGAGGAAGCCTGTGGATCCAGGAAAGCCCCAATCTCAGCAGAACCAATTTGGCAATCCACAGGTCTGATTTTTGACCAGTCAGCTCACTTGGTCTAGCTCACTTGGTCTAGATCACTCAATTAATTATGTTCACATAAACTACAACAAACAGGTTCACACTGTCACCACATTTTCTATATAAGAAAAGTGGAACAGAAATAAGCTGCCAAATTACTTGGCTTCTTATAAAAGAAATAGCCAAGTGAATGTTTGGGAAAACAACAGCTCCCGCTATGTGGCACAGGGAGCCCTGGTGGCATAGTGGTTTTCACTTGGCTGCTACCCACATAGTTCAAAACCACCACCCGCTCTGAGAGAGAAACGTTAGGGCTTTCTACCCCTGTAAAGAGTTGCAGTCTCAGAAACTCACAGGGGCTGCTCTACCCTGTCCAATAGGGTTGCTGAAAGTCAGGGTTGCTGTGAGTCACAAAAGATGCAATGGCAGTGAGTTTTCAGTTTGATTATTAAGCAAAATTATCAAATTCTGAAACTATTGTTTCTCAATCTATCCTCCATCAAGATCTACCTAAACACTTTTAAAAAATTGAGTCATTTTATCGGGGGCTCTTACACCACTTATAACAATGCATACATCAATTGTATCAAGCACATTTGTACCTACGGTACCATCATCATTTTCTTTATACTTGACCCCTTGGTATCAGCTCCTTTTTCCCCCTTCTCTCCCACTCTCCCACCCTCATGAAACCTTGATAAATTATACTTTCATATTTTACAATGTCCAAGGTCTCACTTCACCAATGTTTCTGTTGCTTGTCCCCCTGGGGTGTGAGTGTTAATACATCAATCATTGCTATCAGTTCCCTCTATCTCATCCCTACCCTCATGTTATCACTACTTCCATTACTGTTCCTGAAGGGTTTATCTGTCCTGGATTCTGTGTGTTGAGAGTTCTTATCTGTACCAGTGTACATGCTCTGGTCTAGCCGGCTTTGTAAGGTAGAGCTGAGGTCATGATAGTTGGAGGGAGTGAGCGGGAGAGGAAGCATTGAAGAACTAGACAAATGGTATGTACTGTGGTATGAGTTGGGGTGCCAGCCCCCCACCAGTAATCTTGGGTTCAATAAGCACAATTGTATGGTTGAGATATATAAATATTATATTAAAGTCACCGGGAGCATGAGCGATAGAAGAGACATTACAATAATGCAGTCAGACACAATTCATGGTAGCATGCTCACCTCCTGGATGGCCATGATCTTACCAGCCAGGTCCACGCTCAGTGTGGATGAAGGGAGGTGGGATGGAGACCAGGCAGGAGGCTCAAGGACTGGGCTGGAGGCTGGAGCCCCAGCACAAGGCGGGCTTCCCCAGACAAATGGCGCACAACGTGGGACAATATGAGTTATATCCCATATAACAATTATATGGCCCCATTGGTATGTAGAGTGAATTTGAAAATTGTGTGAAGTGAGGATCCGGTGTGGGGATTGACAGAGAAGTAGTGGAAATAGTGAATTAGAATTTTAAAGAGGATAATGGGAGCAAGGTAAAAGTAAACCTGAAACTTATGGTACCATGCTCTCTACTTACTGAAAAGACAAGGTGTAAAAGTAACGAAGAAAAAGATACAATGTTTTCTAAAAGTAGTAAAAAGGTATAATTCATGGTTCTCAGAGGAAGGAACTTTTGATTTAGAGACCTGGGAGGAGGTCATTGTCAACTTAAAGGAAGCACAGAGATGGGGAGAGTATCCCTATGGAGAAGTGGTCTCTGTGGGTACAAGTTAAGATGGTTTTAAAACTTTTGCAGGAGGAAGAGAATAAGGATGAACAGTCTAGTGAGAAGTCTTGTGTCTATTCAAATCTAGAAAAGCAAGCTAAAGTGTCTGTGAATAAGCATGATTTAGGTTATGAAACTTTAGGAAAAACTGAAAAGGCAGGGATTGGTTTGTTATCTAAAGCCTCCAATTCTAGAACAGAACCTCATTGCCAAAGCCTGTATGCTCTCGCGAGACTGCAGACTCCGAAGGTTTAAAGGTGATACAGTACTAGAGGCAGTGGATTGCAAGATCCAAAGCATGGCTATTAAACAATCCCAGGAAGCTCCCTTGCTTTCAAAGGTAGAGAAAGCCAAGAAGCAGAACAGGCAACGTCTAAGATGCCCAAATTTAAATCAGATGAGAAGCAGTGAGAACGGGTTTCAGGCAGATGAGAAGATTTTAGGCAGAGCTAAAAGAATGAGCCTGAGTCAGAAGGGGACATAGTAAAAGCAACTGCTCTCCTGCTGGAATTTAGTGTAAGAAAGGCCAGAGATTGTAAAACAATCAAGCAAGCCAGCCCTGAAGGTAGAGAGATTAGCTCCAAAGAAATGCAAACTAGGAGAGCTAGCACAGAAGGTGAAGTTCAGGAAGTGGAACTCCAAGATATACAGATTGAAAAGAGTAGCTCAGAGAATAGATGTAAAGAAGCAAAGTATAGGAAAGCACCTTTACTCTCCAGAGTAGGAAGAGGGATTGCAGAAGAAGATTTAGAATGCAAGATGTCTTATCCTGTTAGAACCAAAAGGAATTCACAGTGCCTTTGCCTTTTAAGTTGCTAAAAGATCTCAAGCAGGCAATCAATGACTAGGGCCCAGACTCCCATTTTGTAATTAGCATGATAAGGGCTCTAGCAGAGTCTGACAGCTGGACCCCTACAGATTGGAAAGCTTTAGTGAGAATTTGTCTTTACTCTTCAGAATGCTTGTGATATCAAATGCTATGGAAGGAAGCAGCCCTTGCAAGAGCTGGGAAGAATGCTGAGGATGGGATAGATATAGGAATTCATCAATTGCTAGGGGCTGCAAATTATATTACAGTTGAGTCTCAACTACAGTTTACTGAACAGACAATAGGACAGATACATGAGGTTTGCTTAAGGGCCTGGGAAAAGATAATTCCATCAGAAGAGAGAACGCCGCGTTACAGGGCTATAAGACAACAGAATGATGAGCGTTACGCTGACTTTGTGTCCCGACTGGAAGATGCTATTTCCAAATGTGTGAAGAATGTTCAGGCAGTAAGAGACCTAGTGCACAAGCTATCTTATGATTTCTCTAATAAGCACTGTAAAAATGCCTTGCATCCCTACAGCGAACAGGGCACTTTGCTGGGTTATTTTAGGATATGCAGGAATGTAGAGGCAGAGGAATACAAGGCAGACCTCATGGCAGCTTCATTGGCAAACTATATCAGACCTGGAAGAAAGTGCTTTAGTTGTGGGAAGACAAGTCATCTTCAAAAGAGTGTAGGCAGAGCAGGCTGCGGCCAGTGTCAGAGCATGGGCCAGGACCATGGAGATCGGGTTTAAACGAACCTGAACTCTGCCTCCATTGTAGGAAGGGAACTCATTGGGCGAGCCAATGTCGTTCAAAAATCAACAGTGAAGGGTCGCCATTAGCAAAGACTTCCCGGCGGGAAAATAGTGGAAGAAGCTTGATGCAGAGCCCTCATAGCAGAGCGTGGTAGGCAAGGTGTCTGCCTACTGGAGCAAAGAAGATCTTTGAGAGAAATCGCCTTTATCTAGCAGCCTCACAGCAGGAGAACAGACCTAGCCAAAGAGGCAAAAACCTAGTCTCTGTTCTCACTGCAGTTGGTTTGAATAACCAAGAGATGGCTCAGAAGCCTTCACAGGAGCTTGATCCTCAAAAGCAGGGACCTCTTATTGAAAGATTAATACAGTTTCTATCAGGAAGATTTAACCTTAGTACTCAAGAAATTTAAAATTGATACTGGAGTTGATAAGAGTTGTAAGAAAAAACCCAAAACTGTGATTGAATCAGAAATGAAGAGCAGTAATTGGGGTCCACTACCTAAAAGAACTATAGGATGTTTATTAAGAAAGTCCAAAAAAAAAAAAAAAAAGAAAGTCCAACATAAATTCTCAATGTGTTGCTGGAGTTATTGGTCAGGATTGTGAAGAAGAAATTAAGGCAGTAATGAGTTCTGATATACCATGGTTTGTAAAAATGTAGGATCGCTTAAGCCAATTTTCCCTTCCTTGCATTTCTAGAGTAAAAATTTATACCTATCAGGAAAGAGTACTTGAGAAGTTTGACCACCCTATAAATCAAGCAGTCTTCTGGACTGCTGTTGTGGAGAAACAGCGCCCCCACATGGAATTAGAAATGGAAGGAAAAAGGTTTGTTAACTGTGGATGCCGGGTCATTTCCTTAGGGCATTCAGGGGGGCCTAGCCCTCCCATTAACTTCCCCTAAAGCCAGCATAGAGGGAATGAGTGAAGTTAACCAAGACAGAACTCTGGGGGCATGCAAGCCCCCTAATGACAGGTGAGGACCCATGTCACAGGAAGGGGATGTGCTATAGGTGATACAGTAATGAGAGGGGATGGTCTATGGAAATGCAATAGCAAGAGTAGAGATTGGGGGGTATACATGTGACAAGATGGGCTGATTCTAGTTTTAGGATGGCAGCCTAACCTTGGTCATCTTTGGATGGGTTTGACCTCTCTGGTGTCTCCTACAAGGAAACAGACAACTACTATCCTTATCAGAAGGGAGTGAATCCTACTTGTTGTGGGATAAGCAGTGGTGTCTGCTTGCACTAGATAGCTGATAACTCTTAGGGAGAATGACCCCTGATCTATTCCTGATGACCTCCAAGTGCATAGTCATTTGCAAGCAGCTGAGTTTGGAATATATTTGGGGTAGACAGCTTGGGAGAAATCCCTCTGTTTCCCACAATCAGGCACTTGGGGAGAGAAAGAAAATCTGCCATAAAAACAAACCAGCTTGGGGAGCTGATTAAGGCACTGTGATGTAATGAGGTAGATCAGGGAGGAGGTGTTGAAACCAAACCCAAACCACATCTACTGTCCTCACTAGTCTATTCTGACTCTCATAGGACAGAGTAGAGTTGCTCTGTGGGGTTTCCAAAAGGATATATCTTCAGGGGAACAGACAGTCTCATCTTCTTTGGAGCATCAGGTGGGTTTGAACTGCCAGTATTTGGGTTAGCAGGCCAATGCCTTCCTCACAGCACCACTGGGTTCCTTGAGGGTGTCAAAAGGGAGGTACAAAGACACAGATTCTTGGATTTTTCTTCAGGCAAGAGTGCACGATTAACGACAATTATTACTACTGGCAAACTCATACATAAAGAATGCTGTCTTTAGAAGCAACATCTGTACAGGTGGGATCAAATTTCCTAGCTTCTATTGGTTTGTCTACTGCTTCCCCATATCTGACATATAGTAGAAACCTGGTAAAAAATAATTTTTTTAATTGACCCAGAAAGGTAAAGAGGCTTGATCAAGGTCAGAGTCAGCTGGTATTCAAATTGCTAAGCCCTTTAATTTGGCTGAAATCCCTACTAGTCATTCCTCATGACCCCCTGAAATGACCTCACCATGCTCCTTGGATTCCCAAATATTTTTGTGCCAACCTTCCTCAGCTTCATAAGAACATAGAGGAACCATTCTCAGACTCAGGAGGCTGGTAGCACCTGGCAGAATTTCTGAGAAGAGTCAGGAAGCATTTTTGTAGAGGCTGTAGGCATGACACAGCCTGCCTGCTGATAGCTCTTCCTCCTTCCTCCCTAGGGAGCGTCAAATGAACTTAAAATTTGTGAGGATCCTGGACCAGGTTATTTTTAATCTTTCCTTCCCTACACCACTCCACATCTGTTTATCTTGACCAAACTTTTCCCAAGGTCTCAGCCTCAAATTCACTTTCCTGTGAAGCTTTCTACTCCTATAAAGAGTTACAGACTCTCCCAGCCCTCACCCCACTATCATGACTCCAGTTCTACCTTACAAATCCGGCTAGACCAAAGCATGTACACTGGTGCAGATAAGAGCTCTGGACACACAGAATTCAGGACAGATAAACCCCCTAGGAACAGTAATGGGAGTAGTGATACCATGAGGGTGGGGGAGAGGTGGGGTGTGAAAGGGGGAACTGACTGCAATGATCACTGTATAACCACGCCGCTCCCCAGGGGGTGACTGGGGGGCATGAACAACAAGAACTTGGGTGAATGGAGACAGCGGATTCTGTACAATATGAAAAATAATAATTAATAATTTATCAAGTGTTCATGAGGTAGGGAGGGTTGGGAGGGAGGGAAATAAAAGGAGTTGATACCAAGGGCTCACATACAAAGAAAATGATGATTGCAACATATGTACAAATGTGCTTGACAAAATTGATGTATGGATTGTTATAAGACCTGTAAGAGCCCCCAATAAAATGATTTACAAAAATAGAGAGTTTCAGACTTGGAAACTCAGAGGTAGTTCTACCCTGTCCTGTGTAAGGTTGCTATGGGTCAGAATCAACTCTATAGCAATGCGTATGGTTTTGGGAGTCAACCTTGAGATTCTACCTCAGTCTTGCAGGCAATTGCTGGCTTTCCTGAGGTTTCTGCAGTAGTTTACAAGTAATCTGAGGGATGGAATGATCTCTTGGTTCTCTCTACACCATCAAGTGAAATTTAAAATGACAATCGGTTGTAAGCGAAGGCATTCTTTTAAGAACCAATTTCTCTGCTCAACTCATATTTTTAGCTATGCTGTTTAGGAGGGAGTAGTGTTATGGTGTAGTTTTATGTTAGGTAGCTAGAGCTGGGACCAGGGTGTCTACTGGGCAGGCTCCAAATTCAGGCACATGAGGCAGGGAGGCAGTGCACTTAGGTGGGTGCAAACCAGGACAGGTGGGCTTAATTCAGCCAATGGGGTCAACCAATAATGTCAACCACGCCTCCCAGCCGAAGCCACTAAAGGCCGAACCTGGAGACCACCTCCCTGTTTTTCTGTGGGGTCTCTCTCTCTCTCTCTCTTTCTCTCTCTCTCTCTCTCTCTCTCTCTCTCTCTCTCTCTCTCTCTCTCTCTCTCAATCCTTTCTTTCCCCCTTCCCCCTCTCTCCTCTCTTTCTCTTCTCTTCTCCTCTATCACCTTCTCTCCTTAATACAAACCCATTTGGATCAACAATCAGTCTTCGACATGAATTCTTTCTCCTGTGATGCCAAGAACTGAGGTATTTCCCACCCGAGAAACCTAACAGTTATGCTGTGATCCACATGGTTGGCAGTTCAAAACTACCAGCAGCTCTGAGAAAGACTGGTTTTTCTACTACCATAGACAGAGTTTCAGAAACTCAGAGGGTCACTGCAAGTCAACAGTGACTTGATGACAGTGAGTTTGGGTTTTATTTTTTGATTTTAGGGAGAGGGTTCACAGTTCACATACCAGCACACCTGCACAGAGATTGGTTCTGAAGAGGAGGAGGACTCCAGGCCCTAGGATTCAAGGGGTACTAGACTTAAGGTGTCCCTGAAAGCAAACTCAGATATGGTCAATTTTGACAGGAAAATTGGTAAAATACACAGAGAAAAAAGAGAGGTTGGTTAGATGCATTTTATCATAGCTGTATTGTGTAACAGCATGCACTCTTAAATGAATGAGGTCATTCTGTATGAATCCATTTGGAAGAATCTCCAAAATATAATATTTAATGAAATAGGCGATACAAAAGAGTAAAAAGTAAGCTTTACTTGGACATGCGTACATGATCATCAAAAAGAAACAGAAAGGCCATAGTTGCCTCCAAGGTGGAGATTCAAAGGCTAGGAAGCGAGTGGAGGGAATAATGGATTTGTTCTGGTGATCATCCTTTCCCCAGCTTCCTGGGTGACATAACAGCTAACTTCTTGACTACTACCTAAAAAGTTGGCAGCTGGAATACACCCAGAGATGCCTTGTGTTTTAGGGTAAGAGGATATTCCAAATCTCAAAGATAATTTATTAAATCTTAAACAGGACAAACACATGCCATCGAGATGAGGGGAGGGAAACTATTAGCAAGACGTCTTATTGATATGTAAGGGTTATCTGAGATTCACAGACTTGAAAGGACATGGCGGCAGATCCCAACATCACAGTTCCAGGTGGGACTACAGAAGCAAGAATAGGACAAGGATTGGGACCTGTGTTAAACAGGACAGTTTACAAGAGTGGTCCAGGGCCAAACAACCAAGGCTTTGGGGGCATGACTCATGACTGTGCAGCCCAGAATGGCAGCCTCGATTCAAGGATACACTTAGGCAAGTCTCTAAGCCCCACCATGGGCTGCCTAAGGGGTAATCCACTTTCCAATGCCCTCTGCCTGGTGGCAAGAGTGTTCACATCCCTGGTCAATGGTCTGAAGGAATTCACTGGAAGCTTAATCCACGTGGGGACTGTGCAAATAGAATTTTGGCTTTCACTGTTATCCACATACTTCTGAAAATTGTGAATTCTCAGAATTTCAGTTGAAAGGTAGGCTTGATGATCTGCTTCTGAGGGGTCACTATGGTGCACACAGCAGGTCACTGTGCATGCGCACCGGAATCAGTTCAACAGCAGCCAACAGCATTCTCCCTTATGTTGCTTGATGTTTGTTTTATGCCCACATCTCCTCTCTCTCTCTCTCTCTCTCTCTCTCTCTCTCTCTCTCTCTCTCTCTCTCTCTCACACACACACACACACACACACACACACACACACACTGGTATTTCAAAAAGTCCCTGAAAAATTCCATTCTCTTTTGATTCCTTGTTCCACTAACTTTTGGGAGCCTGCTTGTGTGCATATATGACACCATTTGTTTGCTGAAAATGAGGAGGAATTGAACTACTTGCTGAAGATCAAGGATTGCAGCCTTCAATATGGGTTACAATTCAATATAAGGAAGACCAAAATCCCCAAAACTGGACCAATAGGTGATAAACAGAGAAAAGGGCTTCAGTTGTCAAGGATTTTGTCTTGCTTAGATCCACTATCAATGTTCATAGAAACAGCAGTCAGGAGATCAAAAGATGTATTGTAATGGGTAAATCTGCTGCAGAAAACCTCTTTATAGTGTTGAAGAACAATGATGTTACTCTGAGGACTAAGGTGCACATGACCTAAGCCATGCTATTTTCCATTGCATCATATGCATGTGAAAGTTAGACACTGAATAAGGAAGGCTGTAGAAGAACAGATGCATCGAATTGTGGTCCACCAGAAGACTACTGACAGTACCATGGACTGCTGAAGGACTGACCAATCTGTATCAGAAGAAATAAGGCCAGAGTGCTGCTTAGAGGCAAGGATGGCAAGACGCCATCTTACATACTTTGGACATGTTGTCAGGAGAGACCAGTCCCTGGAGAAGGACATCCTATTTGGTACAGTGGAGAAGCCATGAAACAGAGGAGGTCCTCGAAGAAGTGGATGGACTCAGTGGCTTCATCGGTGGTTCAGGCACAGGAACAATTGTGAGGATGGTGCACGACCCTACAGTGTTTCATTCGGTTGTATGTGAGGTCACGACGAGTCCAAGTGTCCTCAATGGCACGCAACAACAACTAGCCAGAGCAGAGAGGAGCAATCTGCCCTCTGGGACTTCCCTGGGAAGGTCCTCAATGGAAATTGGGAAAGTCTAAGACCCTATGGTCATGAGTTATAGTGGTCGGAAGGCCCCAGAACAAATCCAGTAAGCCTTTCTAATCTGTGATCGTCTCCATGTCTCCATAATGGCCCCATTCTCACTTATGTAGTCCTGCCTGAGAGAGTGATGAATTGCTCTGCCTCCAATCACATTTTTGTGGCAGATTTCATCCATTTCTATAATTAGCGACATGGCCACACAGCCTTTGGACCCCATTATGGCCTCATGCTTATGGTCTCCTTCATCTAAATCATTTCTCCTACTTTTGTCTTTCTTCATTAATTGAATATCTGAGATACATATGGAAGGGGCATTATCTCTACAATAAGAGAAAGGGATGAGGTGGTGGTGGTATGGAGTGGGGTGGCACACCATCTCAGAGAATGAGAACAGCTGTTTCAATGGTTCCCACTGCAGTGTGGAAACTGCAGGTACACTAAAAGAGGACAGCAATGACAGCATTAAGGTCTTAGAGCTTAAGGACTCCCTCCCTCCTTAGGCCTCTCTTTCAACTATAAAATGTAGCTCTAAAATGCAGAGCTTCTCGGACACAGCTTGGAGGAAGCCTGTGGATCCAGGAAAGCCCCAATCTCAGCAGAACCAATTTGGCAATCCACAGGTCTGATTTTTGACCAGTCAGCTCACTTGGTCTAGCTCACTTGGTCTAGATCACTCAATTAATTATGTTCACATAAACTACAACAAACAGGTTCACACTGTCACCACATTTTCTATATAAGAAAAGTGGAACAGAAATAAGCTGCCAAATTACTTGGCTTCTTATAAAAGAAATAGCCAAGTGAATGTTTGGGAAAACAACAGCTCCCGCTATGTGGCACAGGGAGCCCTGGTGGCATAGTGGTTTTCACTTGGCTGCTACCCACATAGTTCAAAACCACCACCCGCTCTGAGAGAGAAACGTTAGGGCTTTCTACCCCTGTAAAGAGTTGCAGTCTCAGAAACTCACAGGGGCTGCTCTACCCTGTCCAATAGGGTTGCTGAAAGTCAGGGTTGCTGTGAGTCACAAAAGATGCAATGGCAGTGAGTTTTCAGTTTGATTATTAAGCAAAATTATCAAATTCTGAAACTATTGTTTCTCAATCTATCCTCCATCAAGATCTACCTAAACACTTTTAAAAAATTGAGTCATTTTATCGGGGGCTCTTACACCACTTATAACAATGCATACATCAATTGTATCAAGCACATTTGTACCTACGGTACCATCATCATTTTCTTTATACTTGACCCCTTGGTATCAGCTCCTTTTTCCCCCTTCTCTCCCACTCTCCCACCCTCATGAAACCTTGATAAATTATACTTTCATATTTTACAATGTCCAAGGTCTCACTTCACCAATGTTTCTGTTGCTTGTCCCCCTGGGGTGTGAGTGTTAATACATCAATCATTGCTATCAGTTCCCTCTATCTCATCCCTACCCTCATGTTATCACTACTTCCATTACTGTTCCTGAAGGGTTTATCTGTCTTGGATTCTGTGTGTTGAGAGTTCTTATCTGTACCAGTGTACATGCTCTGGTCTAGCCGGCTTTGTAAGGTAGAGCTGAGGTCATGATAGTTGGAGGGAGTGAGCGGGAGAGGAAGCATTGAAGAACTAGACAAATGGTATGTACTGTGGTATGAGTTGGGGTGCCAGCCCCCCACCAGTAATCTTGGGTTCAATAAGCACAATTGTATGGTTGAGATATATAAATATTATATTAAAGTCACCGGGAGCATGAGCGATAGAAGAGACATTACAATAATGCAGTCAGACACAATTCATGGTAGCATGCTCACCTCCTGGATGGCCATGATCTTACCAGCCAGGTCCACGCTCAGTGTGGATGAAGGGAGGTGGGATGGAGACCAGGCAGGAGGCTCAAGGACTGGGCTGGAGGCTGGAGCCCCAGCACAAGGCGGGCTTCCCCAGACAAATGGCGCACAACGTGGGACAATATGAGTTATATCCCATATAACAATTATATGGCCCCATTGGTATGTAGAGTGAATTTGAAAATTGTGTGAAGTGAGGATCCGGTGTGGGGATTGACAGAGAAGTAGTGGAAATAGTGAATTAGAATTTTAAAGAGGATAATGGGAGCAAGGTAAAAGTAAACCTGAAACTTATGGTACCATGCTCTCTACTTACTGAAAAGACAAGGTGTAAAAGTAACGAAGAAAAAGATACAATGTTTTCTAAAAGTAGTAAAAAGGTATAATTCATGGTTCTCAGAGGAAGGAACTTTTGATTTAGAGACCTGGGAGGAGGTCATTGTCAACTTAAAGGAAGCACAGAGATGGGGAGAGTATCCCTATGGAGAAGTGGTCTCTGTGGGTACAAGTTAAGATGGTTTTAAAACTTTTGCAGGAGGAAGAGAATAAGGATGAACAGTCTAGTGAGAAGTCTTGTGTCTATTCAAATCTAGAAAAGCAAGCTAAAGTGTCTGTGAATAAGCATGATTTAGGTTATGAAACTTTAGGAAAAACTGAAAAGGCAGGGATTGGTTTGTTATCTAAAGCCTCCAATTCTAGAACAGAACCTCATTGCCAAAGCCTGTATGCTCTCGCGAGACTGCAGACTCCGAAGGTTTAAAGGTGATACAGTACTAGAGGCAGTGGATTGCAAGATCCAAAGCATGGCTATTAAACAATCCCAGGAAGCTCCCTTGCTTTCAAAGGTAGAGAAAGCCAAGAAGCAGAACAGGCAACGTCTAAGATGCCCAAATTTAAATCAGATGAGAAGCAGTGAGAACGGGTTTCAGGCAGATGAGAAGATTTTAGGCAGAGCTAAAAGAATGAGCCTGAGTCAGAAGGGGACATAGTAAAAGCAACTGCTCTCCTGCTGGAATTTAGTGTAAGAAAGGCCAGAGATTGTAAAACAATCAAGCAAGCCAGCCCTGAAGGTAGAGAGATTAGCTCCAAAGAAATGCAAACTAGGAGAGCTAGCACAGAAGGTGAAGTTCAGGAAGTGGAACTCCAAGATATACAGATTGAAAAGAGTAGCTCAGAGAATAGATGTAAAGAAGCAAAGTATAGGAAAGCACCTTTACTCTCCAGAGTAGGAAGAGGGATTGCAGAAGAAGATTTAGAATGCAAGATGTCTTATCCTGTTAGAACCAAAAGGAATTCACAGTGCCTTTGCCTTTTAAGTTGCTGAAAGATCTCAAGCAGGCAATCAATGACTACGGCCCAGACTCCCATTTTGTAATTAGCATGATAAGGGCTCTAGCAGAGTCTGACAGCTGGACCCCTACAGATTGGAAAGCTTTAGTGAGAATTTGTCTTTACTCTTCAGAATGCTTGTGATATCAAATGCTATGGAAGGAAGCAGCCCTTGCAAGAGCTGGGAAGAATGCTGAGGATGGGATAGATATAGGAATTCATCAATTGCTAGGGGCTGCAAATTATATTACAGTTGAGTCTCAACTACAGTTTACTGAACAGACAATAGGACAGATACATGAGGTTTGCTTAAGGGCCTGGGAAAAGATAATTCCATCAGAAGAGAGAACGCCGCGTTACAGGGCTATAAGACAACAGAATGATGAGCGTTACGCTGACTTTGTGTCCCGACTGGAAGATGCTATTTCCAAATGTGTGAAGAATGTTCAGGCAGTAAGAGACCTAGTGCACAAGCTATCTTATGATTTCTCTAATAAGCACTGTAAAAATGCCTTGCATCCCTACAGCGAACAGGGCACTTTGCTGGGTTATTTTAGGATATGCAGGAATGTAGAGGCAGAGGAATACAAGGCAGACCTCATGGCAGCTTCATTGGCAAACTATATCAGACCTGGAAGAAAGTGCTTTAGTTGTGGGAAGACAAGTCATCTTCAAAAGAGTGTAGGCAGAGCAGGCTGCGGCCAGTGTCAGAGCATGGGCCAGGACCATGGAGATCGGGTTTAAACGAACCTGAACTCTGCCTCCATTGTAGGAAGGGAACTCATTGGGCGAGCCAATGTCGTTCAAAAATCAACAGTGAAGGGTCGCCATTAGCAAAGACTTCCCGGCGGGAAAATAGTGGAAGAAGCTTGATGCAGAGCCCTCATAGCAGAGCGTGGTAGGCAAGGTGTCTGCCTACTGGAGCAAAGAAGATCTTTGAGAGAAATCGCCTTTATCTAGCAGCCTCACAGCAGGAGAACAGACCTAGCCAAAGAGGCAAAAACCTAGTCTCTGTTCTCACTGCAGTTGGTTTGAATAACCAAGAGATGGCTCAGAAGCCTTCACAGGAGCTTGATCCTCAAAAGCAGGGACCTCTTATTGAAAGATTAATACAGTTTCTATCAGGAAGATTTAACCTTAGTACTCAAGAAATTAAAATTGATACTGGAGTTGATAAGAGTTGTAAGAAAAAACCCAAAACTGTGATTGAATCAGAAATGAAGAGCAGTAATTGGGGTCCACTACCTAAAAGAACTATAGGATGTTTATTAAGAAAGTCCAAAAAAAAAGAAAAAGAAAGTCTAACATAAATTCTCAATGTGTTGCTGGAGTTATTGGTCAGGATTGTGAAGAAGAAATTAAGGCAGTAATGAGTTCTGATATACCATGGTTTGTATAAATGTAGGATCGCTTAAGCCAATTTTCCCTTCCTTGCATTTCTAGAGTAAAAATTTATACCTATCAGGAAAGAGTACTTGAGAAGTTTGACCACCCTATAAATCAAGCAGTCTTCTGGACTGCTGTTGTGGAGAAACAGCGCCCCCACATGGAATTAGAAATGGAAGGAAAAAGGTTTGTTAACTGTGGATGCCGGGTCATTTCCTTAGGGCATTCAGGGGGGCCTAGCCCTCCCATTAACTTCCCCTAAAGCCAGCATAGAGGGAATGAGTGAAGTTAACCAAGACAGAATATTGCAAGGTAAAATCATACAGTGTGAGTAGCCTGAAAGGCAAAACGGCTCAATTGAGCCTATAACCTTATTGGTAAGCCTGGAGAAAAAATGTCTGCTTGGTAAGTTACTTCAAGATCAGCTGAACAAATTTATTAAGAATTTTTTCAGTCTTTCAAAGTATGATAAGAAGTTCTCCCAATTAGTTAGCTCTCTTAATTCTCTGAGGGATGGTAGCCAGTATTTACATAACAATGAAGGTTATCTAACTAGTACTTTTACTGGTTCAAGATCTAGCAATGCTTTACTATTTAAATTGTTAAAACAGAAGGAGGAGAAGAGGAATCTTATGTGTGACAAAGTTCATTTACTCATTTTAACTAAAAATTTTTTCTCCTTACTAAAAGCTTGTAATAAAATTAGGGAAGATAAACACATTTTCAATTCTACAGAGAAAATTGATCCTAAGAAATCTGAGGATGATGGAAACTGTGTTTGGGATCCAGGTCCATTCACCTGGAGAAAAGGCTATGCATGTATGTTTTTTACAGAATAAAACTGATGGACTCCCTTTAAAAGGACGCAACCACCTTTGGAGAAAGATGGACAAGGAAGAGATGGAGAGGCCAACCAATATTAATCATAAATCCTTTTTTCAGGTTAATGATACCCCAAAGAGAGGGGCTATTTCTTTATATTTTCACAGGCAAAGGAGATAGGTGGATTTCTCTTCAGCCAGCAAGGCCCAGAAGAAAGCGGGTCACTGTTATTGAAGTTATTCAAAACGTCAAGAAGACCTCGAAGATTCCTGAGAATGGCGATTGCTGACTGCTGAGATATTTCTTCCATTGCTGACGCTGTCTAAGAGACACTCTGGGATGCTATCATAACTGAACATTTTATACAATGTGACTGGAATATTACTGCAGACTGCTTTGCTGAAAGATCAAGATTTTGAATTTGTCAATGCTATAATGTGATTGGAATGTAACTGATTTCTGTATAACCACTTATCCTTATAATAAGACATTGCATGATTGGAATTTGATTAGGAAACATTTGCAAGGGTTTAAGGGAAACATTTCATTAGATATTGATCAGCTTAAAAAGGATATTTTCTATACATTCAAAGACAAGCTTGAGGCTTCTCCTGGCTCTGATGTGATTAAGCAATTGATGAGTAGCATGGAAGGGTTGGACCCTCGAGCTTGGGGGCAAAGTACTTCACATAGCTTAAGTTCCAGTCTGACTGTGTTTTTTATCATAATTGTGATGCTTGCAGTCTCATGTCACTTCTATAGGAAGCTAATAGCTATGAAAAGAGACCATGTTGCCTCCGTGACACTATTGAATCTTAAACATAATGCAGAGAGGGGAAATGTGGGATACTAGCACCAAGGGAAATAATACTGGGACTTATTCCCTGACTGGTACAGAGGGAATCTGGGAGACTAATGTTCCATGGCTGGAAGACCACCACTCTGTTAGTTGGAGATATACTCCAAGTTCATGTTCCTGCGGTAATCTATCATTTCCACAGATTCTCCCTTAAAGCTGTGCTGCCTTAAAGTGAGCTCATGGCTGATACATTCTCCCTATAGAAGCAGACATTCCTATTTGGCTCTATTTCTTCCCACCGCAGTATCCAATCTCTCTCATACCTTCCTCCAATAACAGATGGGAATAAGGGGACTTTACCCCCAGTGCCTGGATTCTAAATGTTTCTATCAAGCCTGAATTTTTGGCTATATTAATTGGATCATGAAGTTTTGCCTTTACAGCTTTAAATGTATAGAAAATGATTTAAAAACACGTCAGTCACGCCCACCACAGGTTTCCCGCTCCTAAAACTCACTTCCGTGCAAAAAGACACCTGAGTGGCAGGCGGGTTGGGCCGCCCGCGTAGACTCCATGGCGCCAACGCCGCTCTCCGCTGAGGCGCCCTCAGGAGGCGCCCGAACGCGCCCCGCCCCTCCCCCCCTGTTGGGGACGTCCGGCGGAGCCTCAGCAAGGCATCCTGAGGGCGGCCAGGCTCGGGCTCGTTCTTCGAGCCGGCAGGAAGCGCAGCACCGGCGCTGGAGCCTCCGGCCGGGATCTCCAAGAGCTAGCCGCCGCGACCCCCCGCCCTCGGCCGCCCTCAGCCGCGCCGCATCCGGGTCCCGCTGCCGCTCTCACCTGCGCGGCGCCCTGCGCAGTGCGCTCCGGATCCGGTGTGCCGTCAGTAGCCCCAGCCGCCGTGACCTCCCCGCGCGGTCACCTCTCGCCTGCCCGGCGCCGCACTGCGCCCGCCCGCCGCCCGCCGCCCACGGCCAGGGCCCGTTCAGCCGCCCCCGCCGCCCGGACCGGCGGAGCACGTGCGCCCGCGCCTCCCAGCGAGCTGCACGGCCGGCCGGGGCCTCCAGCTGCCTTTCTGGAGCCTCTCCTGGAGGGTCCTGAGGGACCGCAGAGCCCCCGGACCCCTGCCTTCTGGAGCGGCCCGCAGCCGCCTCGCGGGGACCCCTCTGCCTCGGCGTTCCCTCGCAGCCCTTCGCCCCACTTGTGCCCCGCGGCGCCGCAGACCCCAGAACCCCCTTCCTGAGCGTAGGAGTGCGGGGATGTTGCCCCGCACCGTCGATGGCCGTTGAAAGGCTGAAGTTCCCACTTCCAAGTTCAAGAATATTCTGTGTGTTCATTTTTGTGATAACAGCTAACACTTTGCTGCAGTTTCATCGGTTAACCAATTCTTTTCGTATTCTGCTCGCCTGTTCGCTTTTGTCTCAACCAGGAAATGTCACGCCCCTCATTCTTGGATCACAGTTGAATTTTTTATTGATTATAAACCCTAATGTCGACTTACTGTAAAGCACCTGTACGAGGAAGCTTCAAAAATTCATGGGAAATTATCTTCTCTTTTCATTCCTTTCTCCCACGATCTTTCCGAAGCTCCCGCGTATTGTGATGCCAGTGTACAATTAGTAAAGCCACTCTGGCAAATAATTCAGTAGTCTGGGATATAATTTAGAACTATATGCTATGCAAAGCAAAGGTGGCAAAACAATCCAGTGGTAAAGGAATACTTTGGTTAATGAGTGGTTGAATTGGCTGAATTTACAAGAAATCAAAGGAAGGAGCATACTACATTCAAAAATAAACTCCAGGAGGATTAGAGCGATAAAATATTCAAAGCATTAAAAACTTAGAGGGATTTATTTTCGAGAGTAGCAATTTAGCTTTAGTGAGGTGGAAACTTTAAGCAAGACACGAAGGTTCATGTCTTTAAAGGAAAGATAAAGCTATTTGACTATATACAGATGTTTTTACCTTTTAGCATGGTATCACAATGACAAGAAAAGTGTTTTAAAAGAACAATTGGCTATGCAAAACGCATGGCAATCTAACATAAAGTTTCTTTTTTTTTCATAAAGTTTCTATAAATTACTTTTCCAGACAAATTACTCGGTTCTATATGTTTTTAATACAGGCAATACATACACATAGACAACTAACAGAAGAGAGGTTCATAAGCATGATTCATAAACATTGAAAAGATGCCTAATGTCATTGAAAGCCCTGGAAACATAAAGGGTTGAGATATAAATATTAAAGTCATTGGGAGCATGAGAGATAGAAGAGATATTACAATAATGCAGTCACACACATATCATGGTAGCCTTGCTCACCCCAGCCCCACTTGGTGGTCCACATGGAGAGAGGGGGAAGGGAAGGAGGACAAGGGGAATTGGAAACGGGAGGGTAAAGACATACATCACAGGAAGGACTTGGACTATGTTATACAGCAGTGAGAAGGGGTGGTCTAGGGGCATACATGCAATAGGAAGAGGAGGGATTGGGGGTATACAGGTGACAAAATGGGCGGATCCTACATTTAGAATGGCAGCTTAACTTTGACTTGTTTTCTGGATCTCCATATGAACCATTATCAGTAGGGTGTGAACTCCACCTACTGGAACCAAGCTAATGGTTCCAAGTTTTAGAGAAAAGCAATCCATTGTCTCCACCAGCAGGGAGCAGAGACTGCAGTCTGGCAGCATTGCCTTGAGGGACCTTGCAAGCATCTGGCCCACACACATTATCCCTCTAGTAGGAATCAACCCAGTTAACTTACATTGGGGCTTTTAATCTCCAGACTATATATTTTTATTGGAGTAGAAAGCCTCATCTTTCTTCCCTGGAGCTGGCTGGTGGTTTTGAAGAGTGAAACCTTGTGGTTAACCGCCCAACCCATAACCTTCTATGGCACTAGAGCTCCATGACTCTGAACTAGCAACGTAAAATGCTTTGCCCTCAGGCAGAGTTTGTTTGCTTCCACCCACTCCTCTGGCCAGCCTGGTGAGGAGTAGTCTAGCCCTCAAGAACTTGCCTGAGTATGCCCTTGATGGGAATTGGGGTACTGAGGTTGCACGTTCATGCCCTGACCAAGATGGTTGGAGGGCCCTGAACCTGTCCTGTAAACTTTTCTAATCTGCAATAATGTATTTACTCCAATCATGGTCCCTTTCCCATTTCTGTAGTCACATTTCCAACTGTGATGGTCTGATCTGCTGGGAACTTGACTTTTAAAGGGGCTTCCTTTGTTTTCCATGTGACCGAGCTGTTGTGAATCCTTCAGTCCCCATTATGGCCTCATGCTTACGGTCTCCCTCAACCAGATGATTTGTTTTTTCTGGACTTTGTCCCATTCAAGATTTAACAAGGGGGTCTCTGTAAATTATATTTGAACTTCGAGTCTTCTCCCTGATCTAAAACAATGCACACAAAAATATATACCAATTCGATCATTTCTACATGTACAATTTGCTAACATTCATTATATTTCTGAAATTATGTAGCCATTCTCACTGTCCTTTTCCAATTCCAAATTTCCATCACACACATAAGCTCACTGCCCCTTAAACTTTTCACCTAACCTTCCAAGTTCCTGTGTCAATCTGATCACAGACAGATTATTCTTTAAAAGAGCACAATGTCTAAAGCAGATCTTCTTCACTGATTCAGCTTTTGGTTGGCTTTAAAAAGACTTTACAAAAATCAAATCTGCTGCTATCAAGTTAATGCTGACTCATAGTGAATACCCCCTATGGGCTTCTGAGACTGTAACTGTTTACAGGAGTAGAAAGGCCCACCTTTCTCCTGCAGAGCGGCTGGTAGTTTCAAACTGCTGAGCTTGTGGATCGCAGCCCAACATGAGTGCCCAGCAAAGAGCACCCAGAGAAACTGAGCCCCACATCCTTAAGCCACATGAGCCATGGAGTCGGGCAGAGTTGAGATGCAGTCCTCCCCAAAGCCTTCAGAAACAACAAGAAGCCTTCAGAGACATCAAGAAGGATCACTAACTCTTTTGGTAGCCAAAAGAACGATCAGCCCCATAGTCAAGAGGCAGGACAAGTATCAGTGGCTCTGGCCAGACTGGAGGGGCTCACTCAAGGCCATTCCAGGCCAGGGCCAGGTACCTGTGTCTGGCTTCGAGTACTCCAGGCACAGAATCTCTGACTCATGGGCCTCCACCTTCAGCATTTCACTCAGGAACTGCAATTCGTGGACCCTGCAAAATGAGAAGAGAGGAGAGGCCGTTCAGTGCCAGGCAGCGGGGGGAAAGAATCATCACCCACCCCCTTCCACCTTTTCCTCTCCATCAAGAGCTGTTTTACTTTACCTTTTGGGTTGAACCTTTAGAAAAATGAGTCAAGATATGTCACATTCAACTCTCTCACCTGGTCTCCCTTCGTATTAATGTTTTATGCACTACAGTACACAGTGATAAGGACCACGGAGGTCACACTGGTACAACATTATTAGACTTTATTTAAATGTCACCAGCGGGGGTTGCTCTGAGTTGGAATCAACCCAATGCCAATGAGTTTGTTTGTTTATCCCACGAATGTACTTCTTCTGCTCCAGGATCCTAGGAGCCCCCACGGCACATGGGTGTCATCTGTCCCAGTCTAGAACGGCTTTCAGTCTTTGCTTGTCTTTCCTACCCTGACACCTGGGAGAGTGTGATAAGTTACTCTGGCAGGTGTACCTCAAATGAAGGTTGCCTGATGTTTCCTCATGACTATCCTAAGTTCCTTATACATTTGGGTCAAGAATACCAGACACAATGCTAGGAGGAGGCTGCATGGAAAAACAGAACTAAAAGAAACTTTCCATCAACGTTTGTTGTTGTTGTTCAACATTTTATTGGGAGTTCTTAAGAGTCATAACATTTTCTGGGAACATTTTGAAACCTCTCAGTGTACCCTCTCACCAGATTCATGCTGCTGCCACGGGATGTTAACCTTAATGACTTGGCTAAGGGCGGGTTTTGCCGTTTCTTCATTGTCAAGTTAGTATCTTTCCCTTGGAGATAATAAATTTTGTCCCCAACCCTTTTCAGCTAAACCCTCCTGAACCTCTGTCCTTGGGGGCCTAAAGTTCCCCCATCCTGTCCCCTGGAGGCAACGGCTTATCCCATAGCAAGCAAGTCATAATGATTAGCTCTTGTCTTTAACAAGTAAAGGAATATACATTAACCAAGCACCTAGTAAGTACTAGGCATTCTAAATCTCCCACTTACATTGTCTCCTGTTCGTAAAAATCAAATGCATCAGGTATGTCATTTCACAATTGCAGAAACTAAGGTTTGGTCAAGTTCAGGAACATGTCCAAAGAGGCCAAGCTAAGACTGCACAGGGGCATACTGAAAAACGTCTGAGATGAGTCAGCACTAAAATCCCCTCCCATCCTCAGAGCCAATTAACAGATACGAAGGGACCCAGGGGCACAGCTTGGGGAGCAAGGGTGCTGGAGGAAACAAATTCCACACTTGAGGAACCCCAGCTCCTAATGGTAGGTCAGGAAACACGGTCAGTCTCAGCAGACCTGGCCCACGTACCTCTACACTCCAGACGCAGGAGGAATGATACAGAGCTGAATACACCTTGCCCACTTTCTTGGGGTCCTTCACATCCCAGACATAAGTACTATGGTCATTGTACACACAAGACAGCCACTGATTTGCAGGATCAAAGGTCAAGGTGATGGTGTCCCGATACTTCGCATTGGCCACTCCAGCGAAAAGGCGACTGAGGAAAGAGGGGGTCAGGGTGTCCAGGGCAGACAGGGCAAACTGGTGAGTTAGCGCTAATGAAAAGGGGCACTAAAGGGAGGAGCAGCTGGTTGGCCAGCAGTCACTGGAGAAAGAACGCAGCGGCTGGCCTGGCATTCCTTGCCATGGGGCTCTGCAAAAGAACACAAGCTATTTCATAGCCCCCAACATCAGGCGGGGACAGTGTGTGGCCGTGATGCAGCCAAGCAGATGTCAGGCCCTTCTAGACTCACGTCAGAGGAAAAGGAAGGGCACTGTGCAAACCAGTCATGGTCATATATCATTTCCTGCCATTTGCAGATTTAGCCCACTCCTTCCCTGAATGAGAAATTAATATACCCAACTGCAGAACTGCCCCGCTTCCTGACAGCACTGAAACCAGAGCAAAACTTCACTTCCTGCAATCACCCAACCCAAGGCCCGAGGCTACAATAAGACCCTCCTACCTTAGCTGCTACCCAGGACCACCCTGAGGGAGAAAGGCCTGCTCCGTCAGGTTTCCAGCCTCTCTCAGAAACCCTAAGGAACTGCCCGTCTGTCCTAGCTGTGGTGTTTACAGGACAATGCTTTACCACACTGCAGACTCAGATTACCACGGTTGCCCACAGTGAGCAACAAATGCTAAAAGACCCACCTGTGCTTGACTGCAAGGGTCTTCCCAGAGGTCTATGTGTGCCCTCCTCTCCTTGCAGCATGCCAGGGACGGCCTGGCACAGAGTGGGGCTCTGACAGGACTCAGGGGCACACCCACACCGCTCACCTGGCCTCTGTGATGCTGGCAATGTCTGTCCCCAGGGCATGGGGCCGGGGCAGCGTGCTGAGGAAGTGCAGGTTGAAGGGGTTGAAAAGGCACACGGTGCCGTCAGCACAGCCGCAGAAGATGTAGTCCTGGCTCACCGAGATGCAGTGGGCCACTGTGGTCTGTGAGCACAGAAGCCACAGTCAGCAAGGGCGTCTGTCCACTCCTTCACCCGACACCTCAACAGCCATGAGCCAAGAGGCAAGGACAAGCGCAAGGCAGGCCAGCTGCCCTGGGCAGAGCCCCTCAATGCCCCTCCCTCTAACAGCAGCTGGCCAGAGGGCCCACAGCCCCGTGCAATTAGGGGGAAGGAGTCAGCAAGCCTTATAAGGCACCTGAGGTTTGGGCAAAGACACACCCAGAAAAGGCCGGCCCAGAGAAAGGCAGCAGAGGCAGCGGACAGGGCCAGCACACTTACTGTGATGCTGTCTGTGTGCTGAGCAGAAGAGGAAAGCAGAGGAAGAGGCAGAGACAGAGAGGGCGAGCAAGCAGAGAGGTTCCCAAACACCTTCCTCTGCCTGGGGCCTCCCCCAGCGTGCATGCAGACTCAGGTGCCCTGGAGCCCGGAGGTGACAGACGGGAGGGTGCCGACAAAGCATTCACTTACACTCAGCTCCACCCACTTGTCCAACAGTCTCCGGGTCACTGAACTCGCACAGCTGCCCTGAGGATGTGATACAGAAGGTGCTGTCAGTCTTCTTCTCGCGGCCACAGGCTACATCAGTGAACAGGTTGTTCCGCAGGTTCCCCCAGCAGCCCGGAGCGGCCCAGCAGGGGTACAGTGGCATTCACCTGTGGAGACCCACCACAGGTGCCACCCACACACCCTGCAGGCTACCCCCTGGAAAGCAGGCCCTGGGGAGGGAGGGAGAAGGCTTCCCTTGCATATTGACATAGCACCTGGCCCAGCTGAGACTTCCAAGGGGCTTTTGAGCATGCAGAAGGGGGCGCAGGTGGAACATATCTGGGCAGACCCCACCCTAATGGCTACTTGCTGCCTCACCTTTGAGGTCTTGCTGTCATCGAGGTACCAGAACTTGATGTGCCGGTTGCCTGCAGTGACAAAGTAGCTGCAGTCCTCAGAGAAGGATACTGCTGTCACCTGACTGGACACCTTGTTGGAAGCCACTACAATGTTTTTCTGGAGAGAAAGTCAAGGGAAATCAAGGCTCTGCTTCTAGGAGCTGAGGGAAAAGAAACTTACACACTGAAGGTTAGACAAGCTGTGAACTTGACCTCTCCTTCTGCCCCTTCTTCAGCATCCTAGATACCCAGTTGCTCCTTTCTGCTCAGAGTTCTCTAGAAAGGGACTGAGGCCAGCAGGCGGAAGTAAAGGCCACCGGTCAGCAGTTTCTTGGCTCCCCTCCCGGCCCCGCCTGTCCTGAGGCCAGCAGCCCACTCACCTTCCAGGCCCAGACATTGACGATCATGTCATGCTGGTAGCCCACTGAGACAATGTACTTGGCACTGGATGAGAAGGCCACACATGCCATGCCATACTTATGCTCCTGAAGCTCCGCCACCAGGCTGCGCTCCGACACGTCCCATACCCACACAGCAGGCATGTGTCCACTCTGCAGGGACCGAAGACCCCGAAGTAAAGGCCAGAGGCTATCAAAAGAGATAGTGTCTGGGGTCTTAAAGGCTTGAAGGTGAGCAAACGGCCATCTGGCTCAGAAGCAAAAAAGCCCACATGGAATAAGCACACCAGCCTGTGCGATCACAAGGTGCCAAAGGGACCAGGTATAAGGCATTATGCACCATATATATATATATATATATATATATGGTATAAGGCATTATGTGGGGTCCCGTGGTGCTGACCCACACGGCGTCACCGTGAGTTGGAATGGACTCCTTAGAAACAGGTTTAGTAAGCAGCACAAAGAGGAAACTCCTTGGTGAACTGGAGGACACGGTAGCTGAAACCATGGGCTCCAACATACTACCCCTGAGGCTGGCAAAGGACCGGGCAGTGCTGCCTTGTGTTGCAAAGAAGGTCCCTGTGATGTCAGAATGACTGGACAGCACTAACAACAACAAAGGATGTCAGGCCCCTTCACTTCCCCAGACCACTGACCAGGTTCAAAGACCCGCATGCGAGTATAGTTTCACAGTTAGACGTGTTTAGAAAAAATAATGTTTGCAAAAGTAAAATCTTGGTTTACATTTTACAGAGCATGCACAATGAGTAGAACTCTTAAGGTCCACCGGAACCTGTTTAGGGTCCCCTCCACTTGCTCACCACCGATAAGTCGATTCTGACTCATATTGATCCTACAGGAGAGGTTAAAATTTCCCCTGTGGGTATTTCTGAAACTGTAGCTCCTTATGGGAATAGAAAGCCTCCTCTTTCTCTGCAGCTGGTGGGTTCAAACTGCCAACCTTGTCTTTAGCAGCTCAGGACTGACTTGTATCTCTATGAAACCAAAATCTACCTCACTGCCAGGGAGGTGATGCTGACTCATAGTGACCCTATGAGGCAGAGTAGATCTGTCCCTGTGAGTTTCTGAGACTGTAACTCTTTATAGGAGTAGACAGACTCTTCTTCCCACGGAGTGGCTGGTGGTTTCAAAGTGCTGACTTTGGTGTTAGCAGCCCAACATGCAAACACTATGCCACCAAAGCTCCTTTTGTCCCCCTATAAGTAGATAAATATTTCTCTTATATCTGTGTTTCAACCAAAGGCATGGCTATAAAGGAAAAAAGGCCATGAGTGTCAAGAATGATTTGAAAATGTGGAGTTCTTTTGGGAAAGTATAAATATATATATATACTTGTGTATATAAATAGAATTCTGACGGCAAGAGTGGTCAGGAGTTGGACTGTTAATCTCAAGGTCAGCAGTTTGAATGGCCAACCGCTCCTCTGGAGAAAGAGGAGATTTTCTACTCCTCTAAAGAATCACAGTCTCAGAAACCCACGGGGGGCATTTTACTCAGTCCCATGGGCCTGTGAGTTGGAATGGACTTGATGGCAGTGAGGGCATGTAAATATGCAAACACCCACCTCGGACTTAGGATTTGACCTGCTCCCTCAGCCCCGTGAGCATCTGCATCTGCAGCCATGGACTTGGCCTTCTGTGAAGAACCCATTAATGCACCGCCACGAAGACAATGAGTTTCCTCTGTGTCAGTCCATTACCCTGCCAACGTTCAGGATGGAGCCAACACCCTTGGTCTCTTAGAGAAATTGGCTCAACCTCCCCCTGATGTGGTTGCATGACATAGGCCACTCATGCAATGCACTGCATGTGCTCTATTTAATGCACTATCACCAACAAGTCTACATGGGTGGTAACTCTGAAAACCTTGCCCAAACAGCTGGCTTCACCAAAGTATATGGAGTCATGTGGAGTCGTCGACCAGTTCGACTCTGCACTGGCTGTACGTTGGCATTGCCAAGGGGGTTTTCTCACTGACCGTGACCTGAATCCTGCTTCCACTAAGTCTTGCTTCATTGGTCTGGGATGGCGCCAGGCCAATGGGAGGCTTGAAAGCTCCTAAGGGATTCCAAAGTATGACCAAGGGTGAACACTACTGCTTTTGGCCATCACATCCGGGAAGGCCCTTGGGACTTTGCCACTCAAAGTATGATAGGTCAAGGAACCAGCAACATCAGCATTAGCTTCTCCCATGCTAATGCCATCGAGTTGATGCTGACTCATAGTGACCCTACAGGACAGGGTAGAACTGTCCTTGTGGGTTTCCCAGACTGTCACTCTTGCCCGGAGTCTACAGCCTCATATTTCTCCCAAGGAGTGGCTGGTGGTTTAGGACTACTGTCCTTGTGGTTAACAGCCCAAGAGTACCAGGGCCTCTAGAAGTGCTGGATCCTAGACCCCTCACCCTGAACCCACAAAATCAGAATCTGCCCCCCAGCCCGATTTCCAGGAACCTGGGCAAGTGCATGCATGTGAAAGTTTAAGAAATACTTCCTTAGAAACCATTACTTTCCAGAACAAACTCCTCCTGCCAAAGGTGCATAAATGGAAGCCCATTAGGCCATGCTCGCCTAGAAGCAATTTGAGGTCTCAGTGCTCCTATATCCTGGCTGTCATCCAGATTTCCTTATTCTCACCTGGACTGTTGTCACTGCAGCAGGTATTGGTGAGTCCTCAGCACGAACAGCCCCAAATTAGGTCTAGAGACACAGCTCCCATTTCAGAGTAGTACAATCCACAGTTTACTGTAGAGTTTCTGGCTTTTACTGGCTTGGGGTAGGGTCTAGTGGGAAACGCATCTTAGCAAGAGCCATTATGTATTCTGGATGTGCACAATGAGTTTGTCTTGAGGCATATTTATGACTGATGTTGTTATGTATTCTCTTTCTATCCCATGCAACGTTATTTTTTTTGAAAATTTATATTTGCTTTTAATTACCCAGACATATAAGTGATTTATAGCTAGGTCTGATCGATTGGAATCAGATGACCACGCCTGGATTAACCATGGGTCCTGGGGACCATTAGGCACTTCTTTCCATAGTCCAAGTGCCCGTTAGTTAACCTAGATAGTCAAAGTGCCTGCTAGGTAACCTAGATAGTCGAAGTGTCCGCTAGTTAACCTACATAGTCCAAGTGCCCGCTAGGTAACCTATATAGTCCAAATGCCCGCTAGGGACCCTAATAGTCCAAGTGCCCGCTAGTTAACCTAGATAGTCCAAGAGCTCGCTAGTTAACCTACATAGTCCAAATGCCCGCTAGGTAACCTAGACAGTTCAAGTGACCACTAGGTTACCTACATAGTCCAAGTGCCCGATAGGGAATCTACATAGTCCAAGTGCCCGCTAGTTAACATAGATAGTCCAAGTACCCGCTAGGAAACGTACATAGTCCAAGTGCCTGCTAGGTAACCTAGATAGTCCAAGTGCCCGCTAGTTAACCTACATAGTCCAAGTGCCTGCTAGGTAACCTAGATAGTCCAAGTACCCAATAGTAAACCTACATAGTCCAAGTTCCCCCTAGGTAACCTAGATAGTCCCAAGGCCCGCTAGGTAACCTACATTGTCCTAGTGCCCCTTAGTTAACCTACATTCTCCAAGTGAACGATAGGTAACATACATAGTCCAAGTGTCCGCTAGGTAACCTACATAGTCCAAAGCCCGCTAGTTAACCTACATTGTCCAAGTGCCCGTTAGGTAACCCAGATAGTCCTAATGCCCGCTAGGGAACCCACATAGTCCAAGTGCCCGCTAGGGAACTTACATAGTCCAAGGGCCCGCTAGGGAACCTACATAGTCCAAGTGCCCGTTAGTTAACCTAGATAGTCCAAGTGCCGGCTAGGTAACCTAGATAGTCCAACAGCCCGGTAGGTAACCAACATACTCCAAGTAACCGCTAGGTAACGTAGATAGTTCAAGTGCTAGCTAGGTAACCTAGATAGTCAACGTGCCCGTTAGATAACCTACAAAGTCTAATTGCCCGCTAGGTAATCTATATAGTCCAAATTCCCGCTAGGGAGCCTACATAATCCAAATGCCCGCTAGGTAACCTAGATAGTCCAAGGGCCCGCTACGTAACCTACATAGTCCTAGTGCCCCTAGTTAACCTACATTCTCCAAGTGCCCGATAGGTAACCTAAATAGTCCTAGTGCCCCTAGTTAACCTACATTCTCCAAGTGCCCGATAGGGAACCTACATAGTCCAAGTGCCCGGTAGGGAACAAACATAATCCAAGTGCCCACTAGGGAACCTACATAGTCCAAGTGCCAGTTAGGTAACCTAGATAGTCCAAATGCCCACCAGGAAACCCACATAGTCCATGTGCCCGCTAGGGAACTTACATAGTCCAAGGGCCCGCTAGGGAGCCTACATAGTCCACGTGCCCGCTAGGTAACCTAGATAATCCAACAGCCCGCTAGGTAACCTACATACTCCAAGAACCCGCTAGGCAACGTAGATAGTTCAAGTG
Organism: Tenrec ecaudatus; assembly: GCF_050624435.1. NCBI lineage: Eukaryota > Metazoa > Chordata > Mammalia > Afrosoricida > Tenrecidae > Tenrec > Tenrec ecaudatus. Next base: position 487,323 of record NW_027459046.1, on the reverse strand, counting down.
CCAGCTAGATAACCTAGATAGTCCAAGTGCCCGCTAGTTAACCTAAGTAGTCCACATGTCCGATAGGGATCCTACATAGTCCAAGTGCCCGCTAGGTAACCTACATAGTCAAAGTGCCCGTTCGTTAACCTAGATAGTCCAAGTGCCCTCTAGGTAACCTAGACTGTCCAAGTGCCCGCTAGGTTACCTACATAGTCCAAGTGCCCGTTCGTTAACCTAGATAGTCCAAGTGCCCGCTAGGAAACCTATATAGTCCAAGGGCCCGCTAGGTAACCTAGATAGTCCAAGTGCCCGCTAGGTAACCTAGATAGTCCAAGTGCCCGCTAGGTAACTTAGAGTCCAAGTGCTCACTAGTTAACCTACATAGTCCAAGTGCCCGCTATGTAACCTAGATAGTCAAAGTTCCCGTTAGGTAACCTAGAGAGTCCAAGTGCCCGATAGGCAACCTACATAGTCCAAGAGCCCGTTCATTAACCTAGAAGTCCAAGTGCCCGCTAGGTACGTACCCTAGACAGTCCAAGTGCCGGCTAGGTTACCTGCATATTCCAAGTGTCCGTTCGTTAACCTAGATAGTCCAAGTGCCCACTAGGTAACCTACATAGTCAAAGTGCCCGCTAGGTAACCTATATAGTCCAAGTGCCCGCTAGGTAACCTACATAGTCCCAGGGCTCAGTTGTTAACTTTGATAGTCCAAGTGCCCGCTAGTTAACCTAGATTGTCCAAGTGCCTTCTAGTTAACCTACATAGTCCAAGGGCCCACTTGTTAACCTAGATAGTCCAAGTGTCCTCTAGTTAACCTACATAGTCCAAGTGCCCGCTAGGTAACCTAGATAGTCCAAGTGCCCGCTTAGTAACCTATTAGTCCAAGTTCCCGCTAGGTTACCTACATAGTCCGAGTAACCGGCACTTGGACTATCTAGGTTATCTAGCGGGCCCTTGTACAATGTAGGTTAATAGCGGGCCCTTGGACTATGTAAGTTAATTAGAGGGCACTTGGACGATCTAGGTTAACGAGCGGGCACTTGGGCTATCTAGGTTACCTACCGGGCACTTGTACTATGTAGATTAAATAGCGGACACTTGGACGATCTAGGTTAATTAGCGAGCACTTGGACTATCTCGGTTAACTAGCGGGCACTTGAACTACCTACGTTACCTAGCGGGTACTTGGACAATGTAGGTTAACTAGCGGGCTGTTGGACTATCTAGGTTACCTAGCGGACACTTGGACAATCTACGTTAACTAACGGGCACTTGGACTATGTAGGTTCCCTAGTGGGCACTTGGATTATGTAAGTTTCCTAGAGGGCATATGGACTATGTAGGTTCCCTAGCGGGAACTTGGACTATCTTAGTTCCCAAAAGGGCACTTGGACTATGTAGATTACCTAGCGGACACTTGGACTATCTATGTTAGCTAATGGGCACTTGGACTATCTAGGTTAACTAAGGGGCACTTGTACTATCTAGGTTACCTAGCGGGCCCTTGGACTGTGTAGGTTCCCTAGCGGGACTTCGACTATCTATGAAAACTAGCGGGCACTTGGATTTTGTAGGTTACCTAGAGGGATTTTGGACTATGTAGGATCCCTAGTGGGCACTTGAACTATGTAGGTTACCTAGCGGGCACTTAGACTATATAGGTTAACTAAGGGGCACTAGGACTATCTAGGTTATCTAGCGGGCACTTGAAATATGTAGGTTACCTAGCAGGCACTTGGACTATCTAGGTTACCTAGCGGGCACTTGAACTATCTACGATACCTAGCGGATATTTGGACAATGTCGGTTAACTAGCGGGCTGTTGGACAATCTAGGTTACCTAGCGGACACTTGGACCATCTATGTTAACTAACGGGCACTTGGACTATGTAGGTTCCCTAGTGGGCACTTGGAATATGTAGGTATCCTAGCGGGAACTTGGACTATCTAGGTTACCTAGCGGGCACTTGGACCATCTAGGTTAACTAACGGGCACTTGGACTATGTAGGTTCCCTAGTGGGCACTTGGACCATGTAGGTTCCCGAGCGGGCACTTGGACTATCTTAGTTCCCTAAAGGGCAGTTTGATTATGTAGGTTCCCTAGCGGGCACTTGGATTATCTAGGTTACCTTGCTGGCACTTGGACTATCTAGGTTAACTAACGGGCACTTGGACTATCTAGGTTATCTAGCGGGCCCTTGTTCTATGTAGGTTAATAGCGGGCCCTTGGACTATGTAAGTTAATTAGCGGGCACTTAGACTATGTAGGTAACCTAGCGGGCACTTGGACAATAGGTTACCTAGCAGGCACTTGTTCTATCTAGGTTACCTAGCTGGCACTTAGATTATGTACGTTTCCTAGCAGGCACTTGGACTATCTAGGTTACCTAGCTGGCACTTAGACTATGTACGTTTCCTAGCAGGCACTTGGACTATCTAGGTTAACTAGCGGGCACTTTGACTATGTAGGTTTCCTAACAGGCACTTGGACTATCTAGGTTACCTAGCAGGCACTTGGACTATGTACGTTCCCTAGCGGGCACTTGGAATATCTAGGTTAACTAACGGGCTCTTGGACTATCTAGGTTATATTGCGGGCACTTGGACTATGTATGTTCCCTAGAGGGCACTTGGACTATGTACGTTGCCTAGCAGGCACTTCGACTATCTAGGTTACCTAGCAGGCATTTGGACTATGTACGTTCCCTAGCGGGAACTTGGAATATCTAGGTTAACTAACAGGCACTGGAACAATCTAGGTTATCTAGCGGGCACTAGGACTATGGACGTTCCGTAGGGAGCACTTGGACTATCTAGATTACCTAGCGGGCCCTTGGACTATGTATATTCCGTAGCGGCACTTGGACTATCAATGTTAACTAGCGGGCACTTGGACTATCTAGGTTAGCTAACGGGCACTTGGACTATCTAGGTAACCTAACGGGCACTTGGACTATATAGGTAACTTAGCGGGCACTTGGACTGTCTGGGTTACCTAGCGGGCACATGGACTGTCTAGGTTACCTAGCAGGCACTTGGACTATCTAGGTTACCTAGCGTGCCCTTGGAATATGTACGTTCCCTAGGGGCACTTGGACTATCTATGAAAACTAGCGGGCACTTGGATTTTGTAGGTTACCTAGCGGGCTTTAGGACTATGTAGGATCCCTAGTGGGCACTTGAACTATGTAGGTTACCTAGCGGGCACTTAGACTATCTAGGTTAACTAAGGGGCACTAGGACTATCTAGGGTACCTAGCGGGCACTTGAAATATGTAGGTTACCTAGCAGGCACTTGGACTATCTAGGTTACCTAGCGGGCACTTGAACTATCTACGATACCTAGCGGGTATTTGGACAATGTCGGTTAACTAGCGGGCTGTTGGACAATCTAGGTTACCTAGCGGACACTTGGACCATCTAGGTTAACTAACGGGCACTTGGACTATGTAGGTTGCCTAGTGGGCACTTGAACTATGTAGGTTCCCGAGCGGGCACTTGGATTATCTTAGTTCCCTAAAGGGCACTTTGGTTATGTAGGTTCCCTAGCGGGCACTTGGACTATGTAGGTTCCATAACGGGCACTTGGACTATGTAGGTTAACTAGCGGGCACTTGGATTATCTAGGTTACCTTGCTGGCACTTGGACTATCTAGGTTAACTAACGGGCACTTGGACTATCTAGGTTATCTAGCCGGCCCTTGTACTATGTAGGTTAATAGCGGGCCCTTGGACTATGTAAGTTAATTAGCGGGCACTTGGATGATCTAGGTTAACGAGCGGGCACATGGACTATCTAGGTTACGTACCGGCACTTGTATTATGTAGATTAAATAGCGGACACTTGGACGATCTAGGTTAATTAGCGAGCACTTGGACTATCTCGGTGAACTAGCGGGCACTTGAACTACCTATGTTACCCAGCGGGTACTTGGACAATGTAGGTTAACTAGCGGGCTGTTTGACTCTCTAGGTTACCTAGCGGACACTTGGACAATCTTCGTTATCTAACGGGCACTTGGACTATGTAGGTTCCCTAGTGGGCACTTGGATTATGTAGGTTCCCTAGAGGGCATATGGACTATGTAGGTTCCCTAGCGGGCACTTGGACTATCTTAGTTCCCTAAAGGGCACTTGGACTATGTAGATTACCTAGCGGACACTTGGACTAACTATGTTAGCTAATGGGCACTTGGACTATCTAGGTTACCTAGCGGGCACTTGGACTATGTAGGTTTCCTAGCGGGCACTTGGACTATCTTAGTTTCCTAAAGGGCACTTGGACTATCTAGGTTAACTAGAGGTCACTCGGACTATGTAGGTAACCTAGCGGGCACTTGAAATATGTAGGTTACCTAGCAGGCACTTGGACTATCTAGGTTACCTAGCGGGCACTTGAACTATCTACGATACCTAGCGGGTATTTGGAAAATGTCGGTTAACTAGCGGGCTGTTGGACTATCTAGGTTACCTAGCGGGCACATGGACAATATACGTTCCCTAGCGGGCACTTGGACTATCTAGGTTAACTAACGAGCACTTGGACTATGTGTGTTAACTAGCGGGCAGTTGGACTTTCTAGGTTACCTAGCGGGCTTTTGGACTATGTACGTTCCCTAGCAGGCACTTGGGCTATCTACGTTACCTAGCGGGCACTTGGACTATGTAGGTTAACTAGGGGGCACTTCGACTATCTAGGTTAACTAACGGGTACTTGTAATATCTCGGTTACCTAGCGGGCCCATGGACTATATAGGTTACCTAGCGGGCACGGGGACTGTCTTGGATACGTAGCGGGCACTTGGACTATCTAGGTTAACGAATGTGCACTTGGAATATGTAGGTTACCTAGCGGGCACTTGGATTATCTAGGTTACCTAACGGGCACTTGGACTATGTAGGTTCCTAGCGGGCACTTGGACTATGGAGGTTAACTAGCGGGCCCTTGAACTATGTAAGTTAATTAGCGGTCACTCGGACTATGTAGGTAACCTAGGGGGAACTTGGACTATCTAGGTTACCTAGCGGGCACTTGGACTATCTAGGTTACCTAGCGGGCACTTGGACAATGTACGTTCCCTAGCGGGCACTTGGACTATCTAGGTTAACTAAGGAGCACTTGGACTATCTAGGTTAACTAGCGGGCACTTGGAATATGTGTGTTAACTGGCGGGCACTCGGACTATGTATGTTCCTTAGCGGGCACTTGGACTTTCTAGGTTACCTAGCGGACTTTGGACTATGTACATTCCCTAGCGGGCACTTGGGCTATCTACGTTACCTAGCGGGCACTTGGACTATGTACGTTAACTAGGGGGCACTTCGACTATCTAGGTTAACTAAAGGGTACTTTGAATATCTCCGCTACCTAGCGGGCACATGGACTATATAGGTTACCTAGCGGGCACTTGGACTGTCTTGTATATGTAGCGGGAACTTGGACTATCAAGGTTAACGAATGTGCACTTGGAATATGTAGGTTACCTAGCGGGCACTTGGACTATGTACGTTAACTAGGGGGCACTTCGACTATCTAGGTTAACTAAAGGGTACTTGGAATATCTCCGCTACCTAGCGGGCACATGGACTATATAGGTTACCTAGCGGGCACTTGGACTGTCTTGTATTTGTAGCGGGAACATGGACTATCAAGGTTAACAAATGTGCACTTGGAATATGTAGGTTACCTAGCGGGCACTTGGACTATCTAGGTTACCTAACGGGCACTTGGACGATCTAGGTTAACTAGCGGGCACTTGGACTATCTAGGTTAACTAGCAGTCACTCGGACTATGTAGGTAACTAGCAGGAACTTGGACTATCTAGGTTACCTAGCGGGCACTTGGACCATCTAGGTTAACTAACGGGCACCTGGACAATGTAGGTTCCCTAGTGGGCACTTGGACTACGTAGGTTCCCGAGCGGGCACTTGGACTATCTTAGTTCCCTAAAGGGCACTTTGATTATGTAGTTTCCCTATCAGGCACTTGGACTATGTAGGTTAACTAGCGGGCACTTGGACTATGTAGGTTACCTAGCGAACACTTGGACTATCTAGGTTATCTAGCGGGCCCTTGTACTATGTAGGTTAATAGCGGGCCCTTGGACTATGTAAGTTAATTAGCGGGCACTTGGACGATCTAGGTTAATGAGCGGGCACTTGTACTATCTAGGTTACCTACCGGGCACTGGTACTATGTAGATTAAATAGCGGACACTTGGACGATCTAGGTTAATTAGCAAGCACTTGGACTATTTCGGTTAACTAGTGGGCACTTGAACGACCTACGTTACCTAGCGGGTATTTGGACAATGTCGGTTAACTAGCGGGCTGTTGGACAATCTAGGTTACCTAGCGGACACTTGGACCATCAAGGTTAACTAACGGGCACTTGGACTATGTAGGTTCCCTAGTGGGCACTTGGACTATGGAGGTTAACTAGCGGGCCCTTGAACTATGTAAGTTAATTAGCGGGTACTTGGACGATCTAGGTTAACTAGCGGGCACTTGGACTATCTAGGTTAACTAGCAGTCACTCGGACTATGTAGGTAACCTAGAGGGAACTTGGACTTTCTAGGTTACCTAGAGGGCACTTGGACCATCTAGGTTACCTAACGGGCACTTGGACTATGTAGGTTCCCTAGCGGGCACTTGGACTATCTTAGTTCCCTAAAGGGCACTTGGACTATGTAGATTACCTAGCGGACACTTGGACTGTCTATGTTAGCTAATGGGCACCTGGACTATCTAGGTTACGTTCGGACACTTGGACTATGTAGGTTAATTAGCGGAACTTGGACGATCTAGGTTAACTAGCGGGCACTTGGATTATCTAGGTTAACTAGCGGGGCCTTGGACTATGTAGGTTAACTAGCGGGCCCTTGGACTATGTAGGTTAACTAGCAGGCACTTGGACGATCTAGCTTAACTAGTGGGCACTTCGACTATCTAGGTTAACTAGCGGTCACTCGGACTAGGTAGGTAACCTAGCGAGAACTTGGACTAATAGGTTACTTAGCGGGCACTTGGACTATCTAGGTTAACGAACGGGCACTTGGACTATCTAGGTTACCTACCGGGCACTTGTACTATGTAGATTAAATAGCGGACACTTGGACGATCTAGATTAATTAGCGAGCACTTGGACTATCTCGGTTAACTAGCGGGCACTTGGACTATGTAGGTTCCCTAGCGGGCATTTGGACTATATAGGTTACCTAGCGGGCACTTGAAATATTTAGGTTACCTAGCGGGTACTTGGACAATGTAGGTTAACTAGCGGGCTGTTGGACTATCTAGGTTACCTAGCGGACACTTGGACAATCTAGGTTAACTAACGGTCACTTGGACTATGTAGGTTCCCTAGTGGGCACTTGGATTATGTAGGTTCCCTAGAGGGCATATGGACTATGTAGGTTCCCTAGCGGGCACTTGGACTATCTTAGTTCCCTAAAGGGCACTTGGACTATCTAGGTTAACTAGCGGTCACTCGGACTATGTAGGTAACCTAGGGGAAACTTGGACTATCTAGGTTACCTAGCGGGCACTTGGACTATCTAGGTTACCTAGCGGGCACTTGGATAATGTATGTTCCTAGCGTGCACTTGGACTATCTAGGTTAACTAAGGGGCACTAGGACTATCTAGGTTACCTAGCGGGCACTTGAAATATGTAGGTTACCTAGCAGGCACGTGGACTATCTAGGTTACCTAGCGGGCACTTGAACTATCTAAGATACCTAGCGGGTATTTGGACAATGTCGGTTAACTAGCGGGCTGTTGGACAATCTAGGTTACCTAGCGGACACTTGGACCATCAAAGTTAACTAACGGGCACTTGGACTATGTAGGTTCCCTAGTGGGCACTTGGACTATGGAGGTTAACTAGCGGGCCCTTGAACTATGTAAGTTAATTAGCGGGCACTTGGACGATCTAGGTTAACTAGCGGGCACTTGGACTATCTAGGTTAACTAACAGTCACTCGGACTATGTAGGTAACCTAGAGGGAACTTGGACTTTCTAGGTTACCTAGAGGGCACTTGGACCATCTAGGTTACCTAACGGGCACTTGGACTATGTAGGTTCCCTAGCGGGCACTTGGACTATCTTAGTTCCCTAAAGGGCACTTGGACTATGTAGATTACCTAGCGGACACTTGGACTGTCTATGTTAGCTAATGGGCACCTGGACTATCTAGGTTACGTTCGGACACTTGGACTATGTAGGTTAATTAGCGGAACTTGGACGATCTAGGTTAACTAGCGGGCACTTGGATTATCTAGGTTAACTAGCGGGGCCTTGGACTATGTAGGTTAACTAGCGGGCCCTTGGACTATGTAGGTTAACTAGCAGGCACTTGGACGATCTAGCTTAACTAGCGGGCACTTCGACTATCTAGGTTAACTAGCGGTCACTCGGACTAGGTAGGTAACCTAGCGAGAACTTGGACTAATAGGTTACTTAGCGGGCACTTGGACTATCTAGGTTAACGAACGGGCACTTGGACTATCTAGGTTACCTACCGGGCACTTGTACTATGTAGATTAAATAGCGGACACTTGGACGATCTAGATTAATTAACGAGCACTTGGACTATCTCGGTTAACTAGCGGGCACTTGGACTATGTAGGTTCCCTAGCGGGCATTTGGACTATATAGGTTACCTAGCGGGCACTTGAAATATTTAGGTTACCTAGCGGGTACTTGGACAATGTAGGTTAACTAGCGGGCTGTTGGACTATCTAGGTTACCTAGCGGACACTTGGACAATCTAGGTTAACTAACGGTCACTTGGACTATGTAGGTTCCCTAGTGGGCACTTGGATTATGTAGGTTCCCTAGAGGGCATATGGACTATGTAGGTTCCCTAGCGGGCACTTGGACTATCTTAGTTCCCTAAAGGGCACTTGGACTATCTAGGTTAACTAGCGGTCACTCGGACTATGTAGGTAACCTAGGGGGAACTTGGACTATCTAGGTTACCTAGCGGGCACTTGGACTATCTAGGTTACCTAGCGGGCACTTGGATAATGTATGTTCCTAGCGTGCACTTGGACTATCTAGGTTAACTAAGGGGCACTAGGACTATCTAGGTTACCTAGCGGGCACTTGAAATATGTAGGTTACCTAGCAGGCACGTGGACTATCTAGGTTACCTAGCGGGCACTTGAACTATCTAAGATACCTAGCGGGTATTTGGACAATGTCGGTTAACTAGCGGGCTGTTGGACAATCTAGGTTACCTAGCGGACACTTGGACCATCAAGGTTAACTAACGGGCACTTGGACTATGTAGGTTCCCTAGTGGGCACTTGGACTATGGAGGTTAACTAGCGGGCCCTTGAACTATGTAAGTTAATTAGCGGGCACTTGGACGATCTAGGTTAACTAGCGGGCACTTGGACTATCTAGGTTAACTAGCAGTCACTCGGACTATGTAGGTAACCTAGCGGGAACATGGACTATCTAGGTTACCTAGAGGGCACTTGGACCATCTAGGTTACCTAACGGGCACTTGGACTATGTAGGTTCCCTAGCGGGCACTTGGACTATCTTAGTTCCCTAAAGGGCACTTGGACTATGTAGATTACCTAGCGGACACTTGGACTATCTATGTTAGCTAATGGGCACTTGGACTATCTAGGTAACGTTCGGAAACTTGGACTATGTAGGTTAATTAGTGGAACTTGGACGATCTAGGTTAACTAGCGGACACTTGGATTATCTAGGTTAACTAGCGGGGCCTTGGACTATGTAGGTTAACTAGCGGGCCCTTGGACTATGTAGGTTAACTAGCAGGCACTTGGACGATCTAGGTTAACTAGCGGGCACTTGGACTATCTAGGTTAACTAGCGGTCACTCGGACTATGTAGGTAACCTAGCGGGAACTTGGACTAATAGGTTACTTAGGGGGCACTTGGACTATCTAGGTTAACGAACGGGCACTTGGATTATCTAGGTTACCTACCGGGCACTTGTACTATGTAGATTAAATAGCGGACACTTGGACGATCTAGGTTAATTAGCGAGCACTTGGACTATCTCGGTTAACTAGCGGGCACTTGGATTATGTAGGTTCCCTAGCGGGCATTTGGACTATATAGGTTACCTAGCGGGCACTTGAAATATTTAGGTTACCTAGCGGGTACTTGGACAATGTAGGTTAACTAGCGGGCTGTTGGACTATCTAGGTTACCTAGCGGACACTTGGACAACCTAGGTTAACTAACGGGCACTTGGACTATGTAGGTTCCCTAGTGGGCACTTGGATTATGTAGGTTCCCTAGAGGGCATATGGACTATGTAGGTTTCCTAGCGGGCACTTGGACTATCTTAGTTCCCTAAAGGGCACTTGGACTATCTAGGTTAACTAGCGGTCACTCAGACTATGTAGGTAACCTAGGGGGAACTTGGACTATCTAGGTTACCTAGCGGGCACTTGGACTATCTAGGTTACCTAGCGGGCACTTGGACAATGTACGTTCCCTAGCGGGCACTTGGACTATCTAGGTTAACTAACGAGCACTTGGACTATCTAGGTTAACTAGCGGGCACTTGGACTATGTGTGTTAACTAGCGGGCACTCGTACTATGTATGTTCCTTAGCGGGCACTTGGACTATGTGTGTTAACTAGCGGGCACTCGGACAATGTGTGTTCCTTAGCGGGCACTTGTACTTTCTAGGTTATCTAGCGGGCTTTTGGACTATGTACGTTCCCTAGCGGGCACTTGGGCTATCTACGTTACCTAGCGGGCATTTGGACTATGTAGGTCAACTAGGGGGCACTTCGACTATCTAGGTTAACTAACGGGTACTTGGAATATCTCGGTTACCTAGCGGGCACATGGACTATATAGATTACCTAGCGGGCACTTGGACTGTCTTGGATACCTAGCGGGCACTTGAACTATCTAGGTTAACGAATGTGCACTTGGAATATGTAGGTTGCCTAGCGGGCACTTGGACTATCTATTTTAACTAACTGGCACTTGGACTATCTAGGTTATCTAGCGGGCCCTTGTATTATGTAGGTTAATAGCTGGCCCTTGGACTATGTAAGTTAATTAGCGGGCACTTGGACGATCTAGGTTAACGAGCGGGCACTTGGACTATCTAGGTTACCTACCGGGCACTTGTACTATGTAGATTAAATAGCGGACCTTGGACGATCTAGGTTAATTAGTGAGCACTTGGACTATTTCGGTTAACTAGCGGGCACTTGAACTACCTACATTACCTAGCGGGTACTTGGACAATGTAGGTTAACTAGCGGGCTGTTGGACTATCTAGGTTACCTAGCAGACACTTGGACAATCTACGTTAACTAACGGGCACTTGGACTATGTAGGTTCCCTAGTGGGCACTTGGAATATGTAGGTTCCCTAGAGGGCATATGGACTATGTAGGTTCCCTAGCGGGCATTTGGACTATCTTAGTTCCCTAAAGGGCACTTGGACTATGTAGATTACCTAGCGGACACTTGGACTATCTATGTTAGCTAATGGGCACCTGGACTATCTAGGTTACCTAGCGGGCACTTGGACTGTGTAGGTTACCTAGCGGGCACTTGGGCTATCTACGTTACCTAGCGGGCACTTGGACTATGTAGGTTAACTAGGGGGCACTTCGACTATCTAGGTTAACTAACGGGTACTTGGAATATGTCGGTTACCTAGCGGGCACATGGACTATATAGGTTACCTAGTGGGCACTTGGACTGTCTTGGATACGTAGCGGGCACTTGGACTATCTAGGTTAACTAACGAGCACTTGGACTATCTAGGTTAACTAGTGGGCACTTGGACTATGTGTGTTAACTAGCGGGCACATGGACTATATAGGTTACCTAGCGGGCACTGGGACGGTCTTGGATACGTAGCGGGCACTTGGACTCTCTAGGTTAACGAATGTGCACTTGGAATATGTAGGTTACCTAGCGGGCACTTGGATTATCTAGGTTACCGAATGGGCACATGTACTATGTAGGTTCCTAGCGGGCACTTGGAATATGGAGGTTAACTAGCGGGCCCTTGAACTATGTAAGTTAATTAGCGGGCACTTGGACGATCTAGGTTGACTAGCGGGCATTTGGACTAGTTTAGTTCCCTAAAGGGCACTTGGACTATCTAGGTTAACGAGCGGTCACTCGGACTATGTAGGTAACCTAGGGGGAACTTGGACTATCTAGGTTACCTAGCGGGCACTTGGAAAATGTACGTTACCTAGCGGGCACTTGGACTATCTAGGTTAACTAATGAGCACTTGGACTATCTAGGTTAACTAGCGGGCACTTGGACTATGTGTGTTACCTAGGGGGCACTTGAACTATCTAGGTTAACTAACGGGCACTTGGACTATCTAGGTTATGTAGCGGGCCCTTGTACTATGTAGGTTAATAGCGGGCCCTTGGACTATGTAAGTTAATTAGCGGGCACTTGGACGATCTAGGTTAACGAGAGGGCACTTGGACTATCTTGGTTACCTACCGGGCACTTGTACTATGTAGATTAAATAGCGGACCCTTGGACGATCTAGGTTAATTCGCGAGCACTTGGACTATCTCGGTTAACTAGCGGGCACTTGAACTACCTACGTTACCTAGCGGGTACTTGGACAATGTAGGTTAACTAGCGGGCTGTTGGACTATCTATGTTACCTAGCGGACACTTGGACAATCTAGGTTAACAAACGGGCACTTGGACTATGTAGGTTCCCTAGTGGACACTTGGATTATGTAGGCTCCCTACAGGGCATATGGACTATGTAGGTTCCCTAGCGGGCACTTGGACTATCTTAGTTCCCTAAAGGGCACTTGGACTATCTAGGTTAACTAGCGGTCACTCGGACTATGTAGGTAACCTAGGGTGAACTTGGACTATCTATGTTACCTAGAGGGCACTTAGACCATCTAGGTTAACTAACGGGCACTTGGACTATGTAGGTTCCCTAGTGGGCACTTGCACGATCTAGGTTAACTAGCGGGTCCTTGCACTATGTAGGTTAACTAGCGGGCCCATGGATTATGTAGGTTTACTAGGGGGCACTAGGACTATCTAGGTTAACTAGTGGGCACTTGGAATATGTAGTTTCCCTAGCGGGCATTTGGACAATTTAGGTTACCTAGCGGGCACTTGGACTATGTAGGTTACCTAGCGGGCACTTGGACTATCTAGGTTACCTAGCGGGCACTTGGACAATGTACGTTCCCTAGCGGGCACTTGGACTATCTAGGTTAACTAGCGAGCACTTGGACTATGTGTGTTAACTAGCGGGCACTCGGACTATGTATGTTCCTTAGTGGGCACTTGGACTATGTGTGTTAACTAGCGGGCACTCAGACTATGTATGTCCCTTAGCGGGCACTTGGACTTTCTAGGTTACCTAGCGGGCTTTTGGACTATGTACGTTCCCTAGCGGGCACTTGGGCTATCTACATTACCTAGCGGGCACTAGGACTATGTAGGTTAACTAGGGGGCACTTCGACTATCTAGGTTAACTAACGGGTACTTGGAATATCTCGGTTACCTAGCGGGCACATGGACTATATAGGTTACCTAGCGGGCACTTGGACTGTCTTGGATACGTAGCGGGCACTTGGACTATCTAGGTTAACGAATGTGCACTTGGAATATGTAGGTTACCTAGCGGGCACTTGGACTATCTAGGTTACCTAACGGGCACTTGGACTATGTAGGTTCCTAGCGGGCGCTTGGACTATGGAGGTTAACTAGCGGGCCCTTGAACTATGTAAGTTAATTAGCGGGCACTTGGACGATCTAGGTTAACTAGCGGGCACTTGGACTATCTAGGTTAACTAGCAGTCACTCGGACTATGTAGGTAACCTAGCGGGAACTTGGACTATCTAGGTTACCTAGAGGGCACTTAGACCATCTAGGTTAACTAACGGGCACTTGGACTATGTAGGTTCGCTAGTGGGCACTTGGACTATGTAGGTTCCCGAGCGGGCACTTGGACTATCTTAGTTCCCTAAAGGGCACTTTGATTATGTAGGTTCCTTAGCAGGCACTTGGACTATGTAGGTTCCATAGCGGGCACTTGGACTATGTAGTTTCCCTATCAGGCACTTGGACTATGTAGGTTAACTAGCGGGCACTTGGACTATGTAGGTTACCTAGCGGGCACTTGGACTATCTAGGTTAACTAACGGGAACTTGGACTATCTAGGTTATCTAGCGGGCCCTTGTACTTTGTAGGTTAATAGCGGGCCCTTGGACTATGTAAGTTAATTAGCGGCACTTGGACGATCTAGCTTAACGAGCGGGCACTTGGACTATCTAGGTTACCTACCGGGCACTTGTACTATGTAGATTAAATAGCGGACACTTGGACCATCTAGGTTAATTAGCGAGCACTTGGACTATTTCGGTTAACTAGCGGGCACTTGAACTACCTACGTTACCTAGCGGGTACTTGGACAATGTAGGTTAACTAGCGGGCTGTTGGATTATCTAGGTTACCTAGCGGACACTTGGACAATCTACGTTAACTAACGGGCACTTGGACTATGTAGGTTCCCTAGTGGGCACTTGGATTATGTAAGTTTCCTAGAGGGCATATGGACTATGTAGGTTCCCTAGCGGGCACTTGGACTATCTTAGTTCCCAAAAGGGCACTTGGACTATGTAGATTACCTAGCGGACACTTGGACTATCTATGTTAGCTAATGGGCACTTGGACTATCTAGGTTAACTAAGGGGCACTTGTACTATCTAGGTTACCTAGCGGGCCCTTGGACTGTGTAGGTTCCCTAGCGGGACTTCGACTATCTATGAAAACTAGCGGGCACTTGGATTTTGTAGGTTACCTAGAGGGATTTTGGACTATGTAGGATCCCTAGTGGGCACTTGAACTATGTAGGTTACCTAGCGGGCACTTAGACTATATAGGTTAACTAAGGGGCACTAGGACTATCTAGGTTATCTAGCGGGCACTTGAAATATGTAGGTTACCTAGCAGGCACTTGGACTATCTAGGTTACCTAGCGGGCACTTGAACTATCTACGATACCTAGCGGATATTTGGACAATGTCGGTTAACTAGCGGGCTGTTGGACAATCTAGGTTACCTAGCGGACACTTGGACCATCTATGTTAACTAACGGGCACTTGGACTATGTAGGTTCCCTAGTGGGCACTTGGAATATGTAGGTAACCTAGCGGGAACTTGGACTATCTAGGTTACCTAGCGGGCACTTGGACCATCTAGGTTAACTAACGGGCACTTGGACTATGTAGGTTCCCTAGTGGGCACTTGGACCATGTAGGTTCCCGAGCGGGCACTTGGACTATCTTAGTTCCCTAAAGGGCAGTTTGATTATGTAGGTTCCCTAGCGGGCACTTGGATTATCTAGGTTACCTTGCTGGCACTTGGACTATCTAGGTTAACTAACGGGCACTTGGACTATCTAGGTTATCTAGCGGGCCCTTGTTCTATGTAGGTTAATAGCGGGCCCTTGGACTATGTAAGTTAATTAGCGGGCACTTAGACTATGTAGGTAACCTAGCGGGCACTTGGACAATAGGTTACCTAGCAGGCACTTGTTCTATCTAGGTTACCTAGCTGGCACTTAGATTATGTACGTTTCCTAGCAGGCACTTGGACTATCTAGGTTACCTAGCTGGCACTTAGACTATGTACGTTTCCTAGCAGGCACTTGGACTATCTAGGTTAACTAGCGGGCACTTTGACTATGTAGGTTTCCTAACAGGCACTTGGACTATCTAGGTTACCTAGCAGGCACTTGGACTATGTACGTTCCCTAGCGGGCACTTGGAATATCTAGGTTAACTAACGGGCTCTTGGACTATCTAGGTTATATTGCGGGCACTTGGACTATGTATGTTCCCTAGAGGGCACTTGGACTATGTACGTTGCCTAGCAGGCACTTCGACTATCTAGGTTACCTAGCAGGCATTTGGACTATGTACGTTCCCTAGCGGGCACTTGGAATATCTAGGTTAACTAACAGGCACTGGAACAATCTAGGTTATCTAGCGGGCACTAGGACTATGGACGTTCCGTAGGGAGCACTTGGACTATCTAGATTACCTAGCGGGCCCTTGGACTATGTATATTCCGTAGCGGCACTTGGACTATCAATGTTAACTAGCGGGCACTTGGACTATCTAGGTTAGCTAACGGGCACTTGGACTATCTAGGTAACCTAACGGGCACTTGGACTATATAGGTAACTTAGCGGGCACTTGGACTGTCTGGGTTACCTAGCGGGCACATGGACTGTCTAGGTTACCTAGCAGGCACTTGGACTATCTAGGTTACCTAGCGTGCCCTTGGAATATGTACGTTCCCTAGGGGCACTTGGACTATCTATGAAAACTAGCGGGCACTTGGATTTTGTAGGTTACCTAGCGGGCTTTAGGACTATGTAGGATCCCTAGTGGGCACTTGAACTATGTAGGTTACCTAGCGGGCACTTAGACTATCTAGGTTAACTAAGGGGCACTAGGACTATCTAGGGTACCTAGCGGGCACTTGAAATATGTAGGTTACCTAGCAGGCACTTGGACTATCTAGGTTACCTAGCGGGCACTTGAACTATCTACGATACCTAGCGGGTATTTGGACAATGTCGGTTAACTAGCGGGCTGTTGGACAATCTAGGTTACCTAGCGGACACTTGGACCATCTAGGTTAACTAACGGGCACATGGACTATGTAGGTTGCCTAGTGGGCACTTGAACTATGTAGGTTCCCGAGCGGGCACTTGGATTATCTTAGTTCCCTAAAGGGCACTTTGGTTATGTAGGTTCCCTAGCGGGCACTTGGACTATGTAGGTTCCATAACGGGCACTTGGACTATGTAGGTTAACTAGCGGGCACTTGGATTATCTAGGTTACCTTGCTGGCACTTGGACTATCTAGGTTAACTAACGGGCACTTGGACTATCTAGGTTATCTAGCCGGCCCTTGTACTATGTAGGTTAATAGCGGGCCCTTGGACTATGTAAGTTAATTAGCGGGCACTTGGATGATCTAGGTTAACGAGCGGGCACATGGACTATCTAGGTTACGTACCGGCACTTGTATTATGTAGATTAAATAGCGGACACTTGGACGATCTAGGTTAATTAGCGAGCACTTGGACTATCTCGGTGAACTAGCGGGCACTTGAACTACCTATGTTACCCAGCGGGTACTTGGACAATGTAGGTTAACTAGCGGGCTGTTTGACTCTCTAGGTTACCTAGCGGACACTTGGACAATCTTCGTTATCTAACGGGCACTTGGACTATGTAGGTTCCCTAGTGGGCACTTGGATTATGTAGGTTCCCTAGAGGGCATATGGACTATGTAGGTTCCCTAGCGGGCACTTGGACTATCTTAGTTCCCTAAAGGGCACTTGGACTATGTAGATTACCTAGCGGACACTTGGACTAACTATGTTAGCTAATGGGCACTTGGACTATCTAGGTTACCTAGCGGGCACTTGGACTATGTAGGTTTCCTAGCGGGCACTTGGACTATCTTAGTTTCCTAAAGGGCACTTGGACTATCTAGGTTAACTAGAGGTCACTCGGACTATGTAGGTAACCTAGCGGGCACTTGAAATATGTAGGTTACCTAGCAGGCACTTGGACTATCTAGGTTACCTAGCGGGCACTTGAACTATCTACGATACCTAGCGGGTATTTGGAAAATGTCGGTTAACTAGCGGGCTGTTGGACTATCTAGGTTACCTAGCGGGCACATGGACAATATACGTTCCCTAGCGGGCACTTGGACTATCTAGGTTAACTAACGAGCACTTGGACTATGTGTGTTAACTAGCGGGCAGTTGGACTTTCTAGGTTACCTAGCGGGCTTTTGGACTATGTACGTTCCCTAGCAGGCACTTGGGCTATCTACGTTACCTAGCGGGCACTTGGACTATGTAGGTTAACTAGGGGGCACTTCGACTATCTAGGTTAACTAACGGGTACTTGTAATATCTCGGTTACCTAGCGGGCCCATGGACTATATAGGTTACCTAGCGGGCACGGGGACTGTCTTGGATACGTAGCGGGCACTTGGACTATCTAGGTTAACGAATGTGCACTTGGAATATGTAGGTTACCTAGCGGGCACTTGGACCATCAAGGTTAACTAACGGGCACTTGGACTATGTAGGTTCCCTAGTGGGCACTTGGACTATGGAGGTTAACTAGCGGGCCCTTGAACTATGTAAGTTAATTAGCGGGCACTTGGACGATCTAGGTTAACTAGCGGGCACTTGGACTATCTAGGTTAACTAGCAGTCACTCGGACTATGTAGGTAACCTAGAGGGAACTTGGACTTTCTAGGTTACCTAGAGGGCACTTGGACCATCTAGGTTACCTAACGGGCACTTGGACTATGTAGGTTCCCTAGCGGGCACTTGGACTATCTTAGTTCCCTAAAGGGCACTTGGACTATGTAGATTACCTAGCGGACACTTGGACTGTCTATGTTAGCTAATGGGCACCTGGACTATCTAGGTTACGTTCGGACACTTGGACTATGTAGGTTAATTAGCGGAACTTGGACGATCTAGGTTAACTAGCGGGCACTTGGATTATCTAGGTTAACTAGCGGGGCCTTGGACTATGTAGGTTAACTAGCGGGCCCTTGGACTATGTAGGTTAACTAGCAGGCACTTGGACGATCTAGCTTAACTAGTGGGCACTTCGACTATCTAGGTTAACTAGCGGTCACTCGGACTAGGTAGGTAACCTAGCGAGAACTTGGACTAATAGGTTACTTAGCGGGCACTTGGACTATCTAGGTTAACGAACGGGCACTTGGACTATCTAGGTTACCTACCGGGCACTTGTACTATGTAGATTAAATAGCGGACACTTGGACGATCTAGATTAATTAGCGAGCACTTGGACTATCTCGGTTAACTAGCGGGCACTTGGACTATGTAGGTTCCCTAGCGGGCATTTGGACTATATAGGTTACCTAGCGGGCACTTGAAATATTTAGGTTACCTAGCGGGTACTTGGACAATGTAGGTTAACTAGCGGGCTGTTGGACTATCTAGGTTACCTAGCGGACACTTGGACAATCTAGGTTAACTAACGGTCACTTGGACTATGTAGGTTCCCTAGTGGGCACTTGGATTATGTAGGTTCCCTAGAGGGCATATGGACTATGTAGGTTCCCTAGCGGGCACTTGGACTATCTTAGTTCCCTAAAGGGCACTTGGACTATCTAGGTTAACTAGCGGTCACTCGGACTATGTAGGTAACCTAGGGGGAACTTGGACTATCTAGGTTACCTAGCGGGCACTTGGACTATCTAGGTTACCTAGCGGGCACTTGGATAATGTATGTTCCTAGCGTGCACTTGGACTATCTAGGTTAACTAAGGGGCACTAGGACTATCTAGGTTACCTAGCGGGCACTTGAAATATGTAGGTTACCTAGCAGGCACGTGGACTATCTAGGTTACCTAGCGGGCACTTGAACTATCTAAGATACCTAGCGGGTATTTGGACAATGTCGGTTAACTAGCGGGCTGTTGGACAATCTAGGTTACCTAGCGGACACTTGGACCATCAAGGTTAACTAACGGGCACTTGGACTATGTAGGTTCCTTAGTGGGCACTTGGACTATGGAGGTTAACTAGCGGGCCCTTGAACTATGTAAGTTAATTAGCGGGCACTTGGACTATCTAGGTTAACTAACAGTCACTCGGACTATGTAGGTAACCTAGAGGGAACTTGGACTTTCTAGGTTACCTAGAGGGCACTTGGACCATCTAGGTTACCTAACGGGCACTTGGACTATGTAGGTTCCCTAGCGGGCACTTGGACTATCTTAGTTCCCTAAAGGGCACTTGGACTATGTAGATTACCTAGCGGACACTTGGACTGTCTATGTTAGCTAATGGGCACCTGGACTATCTAGGTTACGTTCGGACACTTGGACTATGTAGGTTAATTAGCGGAACTTGGACGATCTAGGTTAACTAGCGGGCACTTGGATTATCTAGGTTAACTAGCGGGGCCTTGGACTATGTAGGTTAACTAGCGGGCCCTTGGACTATGTAGGTTAACTAGCAGGCACTTGGACGATCTAGCTTAACTAGCGGGCACTTCGACTATCTAGGTTAACTAGCGGTCACTCGGACTAGGTAGGTAACCTAGCGAGAACTTGGACTAATAGGTTACTTAGCGGGCACTTGGACTATCTAGGTTAACGAACGGGCACTTGGACTATCTAGGTTACCTACCGGGCACTTGTACTATGTAGATTAAATAGCGGACACTTGGACGATCTAGATTAATTAACGAGCACTTGGACTATCTCGGTTAACTAGCGGGCACTTGGACTATGTAGGTTCCCTAGCGGGCATTTGGACTATATAGGTTACCTAGCGGGCACTTGAAATATTTAGGTTACCTAGCGGGTACTTGGACAATGTAGGTTAACTAGCGGGCTGTTGGACTATCTAGGTTACCTAGCGGACTCTTGGACAATCTAGGTTAACTAACGGTCACTTGGACTATGTAGGTTCCCTAGTGGGCACTTGGATTATGTAGGTTCCCTAGAGGGCATATGGACTATGTAGGTTCCCTAGCGGGCACTTGGACTATCTTAGTTCCCTAAAGGGCACTTGGACTATCTAGGTTAACTAGCGGTCACTCGGACTATGTAGGTAACCTAGGGGGAACTTGGACTATCTAGGTTACCTAGCGGGCACTTGGACTATCTAGGTTACCTAGCGGGCACTTGGATAATGTATGTTCCTAGCGTGCACTTGGACTATCTAGGTTAACTAAGGGGCACTAGGACTATCTAGGTTACCTAGCGGGCACTTGAAATATGTAGGTTACCTAGCAGGCACTTGGACTATCTAGGTTACCTAGCGGGCACTTGAACTATCTAAGATACCTAGCGGGTATTTGGACAATGTCGGTTAACTAGCGGGCTGTTGGACAATCTAGGTTACCTAGCGGACACTTGGACCATCAAGGTTAACTAACGGGCACTTGGACTATGTAGGTTCCCTAGTGGGCACTTGGACTATGGAGGTTAACTAGCGGGCCCTTGAACTATGTAAGTTAATTAGCGGGCACTTGGACGATCTAGGTTAACTAGCGGGCACTTGGACTATCTAGGTTAACTAGCAGTCACTCGGACTATGTAGGTAACCTAGCGGGAACATGGACTATCTAGGTTACCTAGAGGGCACTTGGACCATCTAGGTTACCTAACGGGCACTTGGACTATGTAGGTTCCCTAGCGGGCACTTGGACTATCTTAGTTCCCTAAAGGGCACTTGGACTATGTAGATTACCTAGCGGACACTTGGACTATCTATGTTAGCTAATGGGCACTTGGACTATCTAGGTAACGTTCGGAAACTTGGACTATGTAGGTTAATTAGTGGAACTTGGACGATCTAGGTTAACTAGCGGGCACTTGGATTATCTAGGTTAACTAGCGGGGCCTTGGACTATGTAGGTTAACTAGCGGGCCCTTGGACTATGTAGGTTAACTAGCAGGCACTTGGACGATCTAGGTTAACTAGCGGGCACTTGGACTATCTAGGTTAACTAGCGGTCACTCGGACTATGTAGGTAACCTAGCGGGAACTTGGACTAATAGGTTACTTAGGGGGCACTTGGACTATCTAGGTTAACGAACGGGCACTTGGATTATCTAGGTTACCTACCGGGCACTTGTACTATGTAGATTAAATAGCGGACACTTGGACGATCTAGGTTAATTAGCGAGCACTTGGACTATCTCGGTTAACTAGCGGGCACTTGGATTATGTAGGTTCCCTAGCGGGCATTTGGACTATATAGGTTACCTAGCGGGCACTTGAAATATTTAGGTTACCTAGCGGGTACTTGGACAATGTAGGTTAACTAGCGGGCTGTTGGACTATCTAGGTTACCTAGCGGACACTTGGACAACCTAGGTTAACTAACGGGCACTTGGACTATGTAGGTTCCCTAGTGGGCACTTGGATTATGTAGGTTCCCTAGAGGGCACATGGACTATGTAGGTTTCCTAGCGGGCACTTGGACTATCTTAGTTCCCTAAAGGGCACTTGGACTATCTAGGTTAACTAGCGGTCACTCAGACTATGTAGGTAACCTAGGGGGAACTTGGACTATCTAGGTTACCTAGCGGGCACTTGGACTATCTAGGTTACCTAGCGGGCACTTGGACAATGTACGTTCCCTAGCGGGCACTTGGACTATCTAGGTTAACTAACGAGCACTTGGACTATCTAGGTTAACTAGCGGGCACTTGGACTATGTGTGTTAACTAGCGGGCACTCGGACTATGTATGTTCCTTAGCGGGCACTTGGACTATGTGTGTTAACTAGCGGGCACTCGGACAATGTGTGTTCCTTAGCGGGCACTTGTACTTTCTAGGTTATCTAGCGGGCTTTTGGACTATGTACGTTCCCTAGCGGGCACTTGGGCTATCTACGTTACCTAGCGGGCATTTGGACTATGTAGGTCAACTAGGGGGCACTTCGACTATCTAGGTTAACTAACGGGTACTTGGAATATCTCGGTTACCTAGCGGGCACATGGACTATATAGATTACCTAGCGGGCACTTGGACTGTCTTGTATACGTAGCGGGCACTTGAACTATCTAGGTTAACGAATGTGCACTTGGAATATGTAGGTTACCTAGCGGGCACTTGGACTATCTATTTTAACTAACTGGCACTTGGACTATCTAGGTTATCTAGCGGGCCCTTGTATTATGTAGGTTAATAGCTGACCCTTGGACTATGTAAGTTAATTAGCGGGCACTTGGACGATCTAGGTTAACGAGCGGGCACTTGGACTATCTAGGTTACCTACCGGGCACTTGTACTATGTAGATTAAATAGCGGACCCTTGGACGATCTAGGTTAATTAGTGAGCACTTGGACTATTTCGGTTAACTAGCGGGTACTTGGACAATGTAGGTTAACTAGCGGGCTGTTGGACTATCTAGGTTACCTAGCGGACACTTGGACAATCTACGTTAACTAACGGGCACTTGGACTATGTAGGTTCCCTAGTGGGCACTTGGAATATGTAGGTTCCCTAGAGGGCATATGGACTATGTAGGTTCCCTAGCGGGCATTTGGACTATCTTAGTTCCCTAAAGGGCACTTGGACTATGTAGATTACCTAGCGGACACTTGGACTATCTATGTTAGCTAATGAGCACCTGGACTATCTAGGTTACCTAGCGGGCACTTGGACTGTGTAGGTTACCTAGCGGGCACTTGGGCTATCTCCGTTACCTAGCGGGCACTTGGACTATGTAGGTTAACTAGGGGGCACTTCGACTATCTAGGTTAACTAACGGGTACTTGGAATATGTCGGTTACCTAGCGGGCACATGGACTATATAGGTTACCTAGCGGGCACTTGGACTGTCTTGGATACGTAGCGGGCACTTGGACTATCTAGGTTAACTAACGAGCACTTGGACTATCTAGGTTAACTAGTGGGCACTTGGACTATGTAGGTTCCCTAGTGGGCACTTGGACCATGTAGGTTCCCGAGCGGGCACTTGGACTATCTTAGTTCCCTAAAGGGCAGTTTGATTATGTAGGTTCCCTAGCGGGCACTTGGATTATCTAGGTTACCTTGCTGGCACTTGGACTATCTAGGTTAACTAACGGGCACTTGGACTATCTAGGTTATCTAGCGGGCCCTTGTTCTATGTAGGTTAATAGCGGGCCCTTGGACTATGTAAGTTAATTAGCGGGCACTTAGACTATGTAGGTAACCTAGCGGGCACTTGGACAATAGGTTACCTAGCAGGCACTTGTTCTATCTAGGTTACCTAGCTGGCACTTAGATTATGTACGTTTCCTAGCAGGCACTTGGACTATCTAGGTTACCTAGCTGGCACTTAGACTATGTACGTTTCCTAGCAGGCACTTGGACTATCTAGGTTAACTAGCGGGCACTTTGACTATGTAGGTTTCCTAACAGGCACTTGGACTATCTAGGTTACCTAGCAGGCACTTGGACTATGTACGTTCCCTAGCGGGCACTTGGAATATCTAGGTTAACTAACGGGCTCTTGGACTATCTAGGTTATATTGCGGGCACTTGGACTATGTATGTTCCCTAGAGGGCACTTGGACTATGTACGTTGCCTAGCAGGCACTTCGACTATCTAGGTTACCTAGCAGGCATTTGGACTATGTACGTTCCCTAGCGGGCACTTGGAATATCTAGGTTAACTAACAGGCACTGGAACAATCTAGGTTATCTAGCGGGCACTAGGACTATGGACGTTCCGTAGGGAGCACTTGGACTATCTAGATTACCTAGCGGGCCCTTGGACTATGTATATTCCGTAGCGGCACTTGGACTATCAATGTTAACTAGCGGGCACTTGGACTATCTAGGTTAGCTAACGGGCACTTGGACTATCTAGGTAACCTAACGGGCACTTGGACTATATAGGTAACTTAGCGGGCACTTGGACTGTCTGGGTTACCTAGCGGGCACATGGACTGTCTAGGTTACCTAGCAGGCACTTGGACTATCTAGGTTACCTAGCGTGCCCTTGGAATATGTACGTTCCCTAGGGGCACTTGGACTATCTATGAAAACTAGCGGGCACTTGGATTTTGTAGGTTACCTAGCGGGCTTTAGGACTATGTAGGATCCCTAGTGGGCACTTGAACTATGTAGGTTACCTAGCGGGCACTTAGACTATCTAGGTTAACTAAGGGGCACTAGGACTATCTAGGGTACCTAGCGGGCACTTGAAATATGTAGGTTACCTAGCAGGCACTTGGACTATCTAGGTTACCTAGCGGGCACTTGAACTATCTACGATACCTAGCGGGTATTTGGACAATGTCGGTTAACTAGCGGGCTGTTGGACAATCTAGGTTACCTAGCGGACACTTGGACCATCTAGGTTAACTAACGGGCACATGGACTATGTAGGTTGCCTAGTGGGCACTTGAACTATGTAGGTTCCCGAGCGGGCACTTGGATTATCTTAGTTCCCTAAAGGGCACTTTGGTTATGTAGGTTCCCTAGCGGGCACTTGGACTATGTAGGTTCCATAACGGGCACTTGGACTATGTAGGTTAACTAGCGGGCACTTGGATTATCTAGGTTACCTTGCTGGCACTTGGACTATCTAGGTTAACTAACGGGCACTTGGACTATCTAGGTTATCTAGCTGGCCCTTGTACTATGTAGGTTAATAGCGGGCCCTTGGACTATGTAAGTTAATTAGCGGGCACTTGGATGATCTAGGTTAACGAGCGGGCACATGGACTATCTAGGTTACGTACCGGCACTTGTATTATGTAGATTAAATAGCGGACACTTGGACGATCTAGGTTAATTAGCGAGCACTTGGACTATCTCGGTGAACTAGCGGGCACTTGAACTACCTATGTTACCCAGCGGGTACTTGGACAATGTAGGTTAACTAGCGGGCTGTTTGACTCTCTAGGTTACCTAGCGGACACTTGGACAATCTTCGTTATCTAACGGGCACTTGGACTATGTAGGTTCCCTAGTGGGCACTTGGATTATGTAGGTTCCCTAGAGGGCATATGGACTATGTAGGTTCCCTAGCGGGCACTTGGACTATCTTAGTTCCCTAAAGGGCACTTGGACTATGTAGATTACCTAGCGGACACTTGGACTAACTATGTTAGCTAATGGGCACTTGGACTATCTAGGTTACCTAGCGGGCACTTGGACTATGTAGGTTTCCTAGCGGGCACTTGGACTATCTTAGTTTCCTAAAGGGCACTTGGACTATCTAGGTTAACTAGAGGTCACTCGGACTATGTAGGTAACCTAGCGGGCACTTGAAATATGTAGGTTACCTAGCAGGCACTTGGACTATCTAGGTTACCTAGCGGGCACTTGAACTATCTACGATACCTAGCGGGTATTTGGAAAATGTCGGTTAACTAGCGGGCTGTTGGACTATCTAGGTTACCTAGCGGGCACATGGACAATATACGTTCCCTAGCGGGCACTTGGACTATCTAGGTTAACTAACGAGCACTTGGACTATGTGTGTTAACTAGCGGGCAGTTGGACTTTCTAGGTTACCTAGCGGGCTTTTGGACTATGTACGTTCCCTAGCAGGCACTTGGGCTATCTACGTTACCTAGCGGGCACTTGGACTATGTAGGTTAACTAGGGGGCACTTCGACTATCTAGGTTAACTAACGGGTACTTGTAATATCTCGGTTACCTAGCGGGCCCATGGACTATATAGGTTACCTAGCGGGCACGGGGACTGTCTTGGATACGTAGCGGGCACTTGGACTATCTAGGTTAACGAATGTGCACTTGGAATATGTAGGTTACCTAGCGGGCACTTGGATTATCTAGGTTACCTAACGGGCACTTGGACTATGTAGGTTCCTAGCGGGCACTTGGACTATGGAGGTTAACTAGCGGGCCCTTGAACTATGTAAGTTAATTAGCGGTCACTCGGACTATGTAGGTAACCTAGGGGGAACTTGGACTATCTAGGTTACCTAGCGGGCACTTGGACTATCTAGGTTACCTAGCGGGCACTTGGACAATGTACGTTCCCTAGCGGGCACTTGGACTATCTAGGTTAACTAAGGAGCACTTGGACTATCTAGGTTAACTAGCGGGCACTTGGAATATGTGTGTTAACTGGCGGGCACTCGGACTATGTATGTTCCTTAGCGGGCACTTGGACTTTCTAGGTTACCTAGCGGACTTTGGACTATGTACATTCCCTAGCGGGCACTTGGGCTATCTACGTTACCTAGCGGGCACTTGGACTATGTACGTTAACTAGGGGGCACTTCGACTATCTAGGTTAACTAAAGGGTACTTTGAATATCTCCGCTACCTAGCGGGCACATGGACTATATAGGTTACCTAGCGGGCACTTGGACTGTCTTGTATATGTAGCGGGAACTTGGACTATCAAGGTTAACGAATGTGCACTTGGAATATGTAGGTTACCTAGCGGGCACTTGGACTATGTACGTTAACTAGGGGGCACTTCGACTATCTAGGTTAACTAAAGGGTACTTGGAATATCTCCGCTACCTAGCGGGAACATGGACTATATAGGTTACCTAGCGGGCACTTGGACTGTCTTGTATTTGTAGCGGGAACATGGACTATCAAGGTTAACGAATGTGCACTTGGAATATGTAGGTTACCTAGCGGGCACTTGGACTATCTAGGTTACCTAACGGGCACTTGGACGATCTAGGTTAACTAGCGGGCACTTGGACTATCTAGGTTAACTAGCAGTCACTCGGACTATGTAGGTAACTAGCAGGAACTTGGACTATCTAGGTTACCTAGCGGGCACTTGGACCATCTAGGTTAACTAACGGGCACCTGGACAATGTAGGTTCCCTAGTGGGCACTTGGACTACGTAGGTTCCCGAGCGGGCACTTGGACTATCTTAGTTCCCTAAAGGGCACTTTGATTATGTAGTTTCCCTATCAGGCACTTGGACTATGTAGGTTAACTAGCGGGCACTTGGACTATGTAGGTTACCTAGCGAACACTTGGACTATCTAGGTTATCTAGCGGGCCCTTGTACTATGTAGGTTAATAGCGGGCCCTTGGACTATGTAAGTTAATTAGCGGGCACTTGGACGATCTAGGTTAATGAGCGGGCACTTGTACTATCTAGGTTACCTACCGGGCACTGGTACTATGTAGATTAAATAGCGGACACTTGGACGATCTAGGTTAATTAGCAAGCACTTGGACTATTTCGGTTAACTAGTGGGCACTTGAACGACCTACGTTACCTAGCGGGTATTTGGACAATGTCGGTTAACTAGCGGGCTGTTGGACAATCTAGGTTACCTAGCGGACACTTGGACCATCAAGGTTAACTAACGGGCACTTGGACTATGTAGGTTCCCTAGTGGGCACTTGGACTATGGAGGTTAACTAGCGGGCCCTTGAACTATGTAAGTTAATTAGCGGGCACTTGGACGATCTAGGTTAACTAGCGGGCACTTGGACTATCTAGGTTAACTAGCAGTCACTCGGACTATGTAGGTAACCTAGAGGGAACTTGGACTTTCTAGGTTACCTAGAGGGCACTTGGACCATCTAGGTTACCTAACGGGCACTTGGACTATGTAGGTTCCCTAGCGGGCACTTGGACTATCTTAGTTCCCTAAAGGGCACTTGGACTATGTAGATTACCTAGCGGACACTTGGACTGTCTATGTTAGCTAATGGGCACCTGGACTATCTAGGTTACGTTCGGACACTTGGACTATGTAGGTTAATTAGCGGAACTTGGACGATCTAGGTTAACTAGCGGGCACTTGGATTATCTAGGTTAACTAGCGGGGCCTTGGACTATGTAGGTTAACTAGCGGGCCCTTGGACTATGTAGGTTAACTAGCAGGCACTTGGACGATCTAGCTTAACTAGTGGGCACTTCGACTATCTAGGTTAACTAGCGGTCACTCGGACTAGGTAGGTAACCTAGCGAGAACTTGGACTAATAGGTTACTTAGCGGGCACTTGGACTATCTAGGTTAACGAACGGGCACTTGGACTATCTAGGTTACCTACCGGGCACTTGTACTATGTAGATTAAATAGCGGACACTTGGACGATCTAGATTAATTAGCGAGCACTTGGACTATCTCGGTTAACTAGCGGGCACTTGGACTATGTAGGTTCCCTAGCGGGCATTTGGACTATATAGGTTACCTAGCGGGCACTTGAAATATTTAGGTTACCTAGCGGGTACTTGGACAATGTAGGTTAACTAGCGGGCTGTTGGACTATCTAGGTTACCTAGCGGACACTTGGACAATCTAGGTTAACTAACGGTCACTTGGACTATGTAGGTTCCCTAGTGGGCACTTGGATTATGTAGGTTCCCTAGAGGGCATATGGACTATGTAGGTTCCCTAGCGGGCACTTGGACTATCTTAGTTCCCTAAAGGGCACTTGGACTATCTAGGTTAACTAGCGGTCACTCGGACTATGTAGGTAACCTAGGGGGAACTTGGACTATCTAGGTTACCTAGCGGGCACTTGGACTATCTAGGTTACCTAGCGGGCACTTGGATAATGTATGTTCCTAGCGTGCACTTGGACTATCTAGGTTAACTAAGGGGCACTAGGACTATCTAGGTTACCTAGCGGGCACTTGAAATATGTAGGTTACCTAGCAGGCACGTGGACTATCTAGGTTACCTAGCGGGCACTTGAACTATCTAAGATACCTAGCGGGTATTTGGACAATGTCGGTTAACTAGCGGGCTGTTGGACAATCTAGGTTACCTAGCGGACACTTGGACCATCAAGGTTAACTAACGGGCACTTGGACTATGTAGGTTCCCTAGTGGGCACTTGGACTATGGAGGTTAACTAGCGGGCCCTTGAACTATGTAAGTTAATTAGCGGGCACTTGGACTATCTAGGTTAACTAACAGTCACTCGGACTATGTAGGTAACCTAGAGGGAACTTGGACTTTCTAGGTTACCTAGAGGGCACTTGGACCATCTAGGTTACCTAACGGGCACTTGGACTATGTAGGTTCCCTAGCGGGCACTTGGACTATCTTAGTTCCCTAAAGGGCACTTGGACTATGTAGATTACCTAGCGGACACTTGGACTGTCTATGTTAGCTAATGGGCACCTGGACTATCTAGGTTACGTTCGGACACTTGGACTATGTAGGTTAATTAGCGGAACTTGGACGATCTAGGTTAACTAGCGGGCACTTGGATTATCTAGGTTAACTAGCGGGGCCTTGGACTATGTAGGTTAACTAGCGGGCCCTTGGACTATGTAGGTTAACTAGCAGGCACTTGGACGATCTAGCTTAACTAGCGGGCACTTCGACTATCTAGGTTAACTAGCGGTCACTCGGACTAGGTAGGTAACCTAGCGAGAACTTGGACTAATAGGTTACTTAGCGGGCACTTGGACTATCTAGGTTAACGAACGGGCACTTGGACTATCTAGGTTACCTACCGGGCACTTGTACTATGTAGATTAAATAGCGGACACTTGGACGATCTAGATTAATTAACGAGCACTTGGACTATCTCGGTTAACTAGCGGGCACTTGGACTATGTAGGTTCCCTAGCGGGCATTTGGACTATATAGGTTACCTAGCGGGCACTTGAAATATTTAGGTTACCTAGCGGGTACTTGGACAATGTAGGTTAACTAGCGGGCTGTTGGACTATCTAGGTTACCTAGCGGACTCTTGGACAATCTAGGTTAACTAACGGTCACTTGGACTATGTAGGTTCCCTAGTGGGCACTTGGATTATGTAGGTTCCCTAGGGGGCATATGGACTATGTAGGTTCCCTAGCGGGCACTTGGACTATCTTAGTTCCCTAAAGGGCACTTGGACTATCTAGGTTAACTAGCGGTCACTCGGACTATGTAGGTAACCTAGGGGGAACTTGGACTATCTAGGTTACCTAGCGGGCACTTGGACTATCTAGGTTACCTAGCGGGCACTTGGATAATGTATGTTCCTAGCGTGCACTTGGACTATCTAGGTTAACTAAGGGGCACTAGGACTATCTAGGTTACCTAGCGGGCACTTGAAATATGTAGGTTACCTAGCAGGCACTTGGACTATCTAGGTTACCTAGCGGGCACTTGAACTATCTAAGATACCTAGCGGGTATTTGGACAATGTCGGTTAACTAGCGGGCTGTTGGACAATCTAGGTTACCTAGCGGACACTTGGACCATCAAGGTTAACTAACGGGCACTTGGACTATGTAGGTTCCCTAGTGGGCACTTGGACTATGGAGGTTAACTAGCGGGCCCTTGAACTATGTAAGTTAATTAGCGGGCACTTGGACGATCTAGGTTAACTAGCGGGCACTTGGACTATCTAGGTTAACTAGCAGTCACTCGGACTATGTAGGTAACCTAGCGGGAACATGGACTATCTAGGTTACCTAGAGGGCACTTGGACCATCTAGGTTACCTAACGGGCACTTGGACTATGTAGGTTCCCTAGCGGGCACTTGGACTATCTTAGTTCCCTAAAGGGCACTTGGACTATGTAGATTACCTAGCGGACACTTGGACTATCTATGTTAGCTAATGGGCACTTGGACTATCTAGGTAACGTTCGGAAACTTGGACTATGTAGGTTAATTAGTGGAACTTGGACGATCTAGGTTAACTAGCGGGCACTTGGATTATCTAGGTTAACTAGCGGGGCCTTGGACTATGTAGGTTAACTAGCGGGCCCTTGGACTATGTAGGTTAACTAGCAGGCACTTGGACGATCTAGGTTAACTAGCGGGCACTTGGACTATCTAGGTTAACTAGCGGTCACTCGGACTATGTAGGTAACCTAGCGGGAACTTGGACTAATAGGTTACTTAGGGGGCACTTGGACTATCTAGGTTAACGAACGGGCACTTGGATTATCTAGGTTACCTACCGGGCACTTGTACTATGTAGATTAAATAGCGGACACTTGGACGATCTAGGTTAATTAGCGAGCACTTGGACTATCTCGGTTAACTAGCGGGCACTTGGATTATGTAGGTTCCCTAGCGGGCATTTGGACTATATAGGTTACCTAGCGGGCACTTGAAATATTTAGGTTACCTAGCGGGTACTTGGACAATGTAGGTTAACTAGCGGGCTGTTGGACTATCTAGGTTACCTAGCGGACACTTGGACAACCTAGGTTAACTAACGGGCACTTGGACTATGTAGGTTCCCTAGTGGGCACTTGGATTATGTAGGTTCCCTAGAGGGCACATGGACTATGTAGGTTTCCTAGCGGGCACTTGGACTATCTTAGTTCCCTAAAGGGCACTTGGACTATCTAGGTTAACTAGCGGTCACTCAGACTATGTAGGTAACCTAGGGGGAACTTGGACTATCTAGGTTACCTAGCGGGCACTTGGACTATCTAGGTTACCTAGCGGGCACTTGGACAATGTACGTTCCCTAGCGGGCACTTGGACTATCTAGGTTAACTAACGAGCACTTGGACTATCTAGGTTAACTAGCGGGCACTTGGACTATGTGTGTTAACTAGCGGGCACTCGGACTATGTATGTTCCTTAGCGGGCACTTGGACTATGTGTGTTAACTAGCGGGCACTCGGACAATGTGTGTTCCTTAGCGGGCACTTGTACTTTCTAGGTTATCTAGCGGGCTTTTGGACTATGTACGTTCCCTAGCGGGCACTTGGGCTATCTACGTTACCTAGCGGGCATTTGGACTATGTAGGTCAACTAGGGGGCACTTCGACTATCTAGGTTAACTAACGGGTACTTGGAATATCTCGGTTACCTAGCGGGCACATGGACTATATAGATTACCTAGCGGGCACTTGGACTGTCTTGGATACGTAGCGGGCACTTGAACTATCTAGGTTAACGAATGTGCACTTGGAATATGTAGGTTACCTAGCGGGCACTTGGACTATCTATTTTAACTAACTGGCACTTGGACTATCTAGGTTATCTAGCGGGCCCTTGTATTATGTAGGTTAATAGCTGACCCTTGGACTATGTAAGTTAATTAGCGGGCACTTGGACGATCTAGGTTAACGAGCGGGCACTTGGACTATCTAGGTTACCTACCGGGCACTTGTACTATGTAGATTAAATAGCGGACCCTTGGACGATCTAGGTTAATTAGTGAGCACTTGGACTATTTCGGTTAACTAGCGGGTACTTGGACAATGTAGGTTAACTAGCGGGCTGTTGGACTATCTAGGTTACCTAGCGGACACTTGGACAATCTACGTTAACTAACGGGCACTTGGACTATGTAGGTTCCCTAGTGGGCACTTGGAATATGTAGGTTCCCTAGAGGGCATATGGACTATGTAGGTTCCCTAGCGGGCATTTGGACTATCTTAGTTCCCTAAAGGGCACTTGGACTATGTAGATTACCTAGCGGACACTTGGACTATCTATGTTAGCTAATGAGCACCTGGACTATCTAGGTTACCTAGCGGGCACTTGGACTGTGTAGGTTACC
Organism: Tenrec ecaudatus; assembly: GCF_050624435.1. NCBI lineage: Eukaryota > Metazoa > Chordata > Mammalia > Afrosoricida > Tenrecidae > Tenrec > Tenrec ecaudatus. Next base: position 454,339 of record NW_027459046.1, on the reverse strand, counting down.
TAGCGGGCACTTGGGCTATCTCCGTTACCTAGCGGGCACTTGGACTATGTAGGTTAACTAGGGGGCACTTCGACTATCTAGGTTAACTAACGGGTACTTGGAATATGTCGGTTACCTAGCGGGCACATGGACTATATAGGTTACCTAGCGGGCACTTGGACTGTCTTGGATACGTAGCGGGCACTTGGACTATCTAGGTTAACTAACGAGCACTTGGACTATCTAGGTTAACTAGTGGGCACTTGGACTATGTGTGTTAACTAGCGGGCACATGGACTATATAGGTTACCTAGCGGGCACTGGGACTGTCTTGGATACGTAGCGGGCACTTGGACTCTCTAGGTTAACGAATGTGCACTTGGAATATGTAGGTTACCTAGCGGGCACTTGGATTATCTAGGTTACCGAACGGGCACATGTACTATGTAGGTTCCTAGCGGGCACTTGGAATATGGAGGTTAACTAGTGGGCCCTTGAACTATGTAAGTTAATTAGCGGGCACTTGGACGATCTAGGTTGACTAGCGGGCATTTGGACTAGTTTAGTTCCCTAAAGGGCACTTGGACTATCTAGGTTAACGAGCGGTCACTCGGACTATGTAGGTAACCTAGGGGGAACTTGGACTATCTAGGTTACCTAGCGGGCACTTGGAAAATGTACGTTACCTAGCGGGCACTTGGACTATCTAGGTTAACTAATGAGCACTTGGACTATCTAGGTTAACTAGCGGGCACTTGGACTATGTGTGTTACCTAGGGGGCACTTGAACTATCTAGGTTAACTAACGGGCACTTGGACTATCTAGGTTATGTAGCGGGCCCTTGTACTATGTAGGTTAATAGCGGGCCCTTGGACTATGTAAGTTAATTAGCGGGCACTTGGACGATCTAGGTTAACGAGAGGGCACTTGGACTATCTTGGTTACCTACCGGGCACTTGTACTATGTAGATTAAATAGCGGACCCTTGGACGATCTAGGTTAATTCGCGAGCACTTGGACTATCTCGGTTAACTAGCGGGCACTTGAACTACCTACGTTACCTAGCGGGTACTTGGACAATGTAGGTTAACTAGCGGGCTGTTGGACTATCTATGTTACCTAGCGGACACTTGGACAATCTAGGTTAACAAACGGGCACTTGGACTATGTAGGTTCCCTAGTGGACACTTGGATTATGTAGGTTCCCTAGAGGGCATATGGACTATGTAGGTTCCCTAGCGGGCACTTGGACTATCTTAGTTCCCTAAAGGGCACTTGGACTATCTAGGTTAACTAGCGGTCACTCGGACTATGTAGGTAACCTAGGGTGAACTTGGACTATCTAGGTTACCTAGAGGGCACTTAGACCATCTAGGTTAACTAACGGGCACTTGGACTATGTAGGTTCCCTAGTGGGCACTTGCACGATCTAGGTTAACTAGCGGGTCCTTGCACTATGTAGGTTAACTAGCGGGCCCATGGATTATGTAGGTTTACTAGGGGGCACTAGGACTATCTAGGTTAACTAGTGGGCACTTGGAATATGTAGTTTCCCTAGCGGGCATTTGGACAATTTAGGTTACCTAGCGGGCACTTGGACTATGTAGGTTACCTAGCGGGCACTTGGACTATCTAGGTTACCTAGCGGGCACTTGGACAATGTACGTTCCCTAGCGGGCACTTGGACTATCTAGGTTAACTAACGAGCACTTGGACTATCTAGGTTAACTAGCGAGCACTTGGACTATGTGTGTTAACTAGCGGGCACTCGGACTATGTATGTTCCTTAGTGGGCACTTGGACTATGTGTGTTAACTAGCGGGCACTCAGACTATGTATGTCCCTTAGCGAGCACTTGGACTTTCTAGGTTACCTAGCGGGCTTTTGGACTATGTACGTTCCCTAGCGGGCACTTGGGCTATCTACATTACCTAGCGGGCACTAGGACTATGTAGGTTAACTAGGGGGCACTTCGACTATCTAGGTTAACTAACGGGTACTTGGAATATCTCGGTTACCTAGCGGGCACATGGACTATATAGGTTACCTAGCGGGCACTTGGACTGTCTTGGATACGTAGCGGGCACTTGGACTATCTAGGTTAACGAATGTGCACTTGGAATATGTAGGTTACCTAGCGGGCACTTGGACTATCTAGGTTACCTAACGGGCACTTGGACTATGTAGGTTCCTAGCGGGCGCTTGGACTATGGAGGTTAACTAGCGGGCCCTTGAACTATGTAAGTTAATTAGCGGGCACTTGGACGATCTAGGTTAACTAGCGGGCACTTGGACTATCTAGGTTAACTAGCAGTCACTCGGACTATGTAGGTAACCTAGCGGGAACTTGGACTATCTAGGTTACCTAGAGGGCACTTAGACCATCTAGGTTAACTAACGGGCACTTGGACTATGTAGGTTCGCTAGTGGGCACTTGGACTATGTAGGTTCCCGAGCGGGCACTTGGACTATCTTAGTTCCCTAAAGGGCACTTTGATTATGTAGGTTCCTTAGCAGGCACTTGGACTATGTAGGTTCCATAGCGGGCACTTGGACTATGTAGTTTCCCTATCAGGCACTTGGACTATGTAGGTTAACTAGCGGGCACTTGGACTATGTAGGTTACCTAGCGGGCACTTGGACTATCTAGGTTAACTAACGGGAACTTGGACTATCTAGGTTATCTAGCGGGCCCTTGTACTTTGTAGGTTAATAGCGGGCCCTTGGACAATGTAAGTTAATTAGCGGCACTTGGACGATCTAGCTTAACGAGCGGGCACTTGGACTATCTAGGTTACCTACCGGGCACTTGTACTATGTAGATTAAATAGCGGACACTTGGACCATCTAGGTTAATTAGCGAGCACTTGGACTATTTCGGTTAACTAGCGGGCACTTGAACTACCTACGTTACCTAGCGGGTACTTGGACAATGTAGGTTAACTAGCGGGCTGTTGGATTATCTAGGTTACCTAGCGGACACTTGGACAATCTACGTTAACTAACGGGCACTTGGACTATGTAGGTTCCCTAGTGGGCACTTGGATTATGTAGGTTCCCTAGAGGGCATATGGACTATGTAGGTTCCCTAGCGGGCATTTGGACTATCTTAGTTCCCTAAAGGGCACTTGGACTATGTAGATTACGTAGCGGACCCTTGGACTATCTATGTTAGCTAATGGGCACCTGGACTATCTAGGTTACCTAGCGGGCACTTGGACTATGTAGGTTACCTAGCGGGCACTTGGACTATCTAGGTTACGTTCGGACACTTGGACTATGTAGGTTAATTAGTGGAACTTGGACGATCTAGGTTAACTAGCGGGCACTTGGATTATCTAGGTTAACTAGCGTGGCCTTGGACTATGTAGGTTACCTAGCGGGCCCTTGGACTATGTAGGTTAACTAGCAGGCACTTGGACGATCTAGGTTAACTAGCCGGCACTTGGACTATCTAGGTTAACTCGCGGACACTCGGACTATGTAGGTAACCTAGCGGGAACTTGGATTAATAGGTTACTTAGCGGGCACTTGGACTATCTAGGTTAACGTACGGGCACTTGGACTATCTAGGTTACCTACCGGGCACTTGTACTATGTAGATTAAATAGCGGACACTTGGACGATCTAGGTTAATTAGCGAGCACTTGGACTATCTCGGTTAACTAGCGGGCACTTGGACTATGTAGGTTCCCTAGCGGGCATTTGGACTATATAGGTTACCTAGCGGGCACTTGAAATATTTAGGTTACCTAGCTGGCACTTGGACTATCTAGGTTACCTAGCGGGCACTTGAAATACCTACGTTACCTAGCGGGTACTTGGACAATGTAGGTTAACTAGCGGGCTGTTGGACTATCTAGGTTACCTAGCGGACACTTGGACAATATACGTTAACTAACGGGCACTTGGACTATGTAGGTTCCCTAGTGGGCACTTGGATTATGTAGGTTCCCTAGAGGGCATATGGACTATGTAGGTTCCCTAGTGGGCACTTGGACTGTCTTAGTTCCCTAAAGGGCACTTGGACTATCTAGGTTAACTAGCGGTCACTCGGACTATGTAGGTAACCTAGGGTGAACTTGGACTATCTAGGTTACCTAGCGAGCACTTGGACTATCTAGGTTAACTAGCGGACATATGGTCTATGTGTGTTAACTAGCGGGCACTCAGACTATGTATGTTCCTTGGCGGGCACTTGGACTTTCTAGTTTACCTAGCGGGCTTTTGAACTATGTTCGTTACCTAGCGGGCAATTGGGCTTTCTACGTTACCTAGCGGGCACTAGGACTATGTAGGTTAACAAGGGGGCACTTCGGCTATCTAGGTTAACTAATGGGTACTTAGAATATCTCGGTTACCTAGCGGGCACGTGGACTATATAGGTTACCTAGCGGGCACTTGGACTGTCTTGGATAAGTAGCGGGCACTTGGACTATCTAGGTTAACGAATGTGCACTTGGAATATGTAGGTTACCTAGCGGGCACTTGGACTATCTAGGTTACCTAACGGGCACTTGGACTATCTAGGTTAACGAATGTGCAATTGGAATATGTAGGTTACCTAGCGGGCACTTGGACTATCTAGTTTACCTAACGGGCACTTGGACTATGTAGGTTCCTAGCGGGCACTTGGACTATGGAGGTTAACTCGCGGGCCCTTGAACTATGTAAATTAATTAGCGGGCACTTGGACGATCTAGGTTAACTAGCGGGCACTTGGACTATCTAGGTTAACTAGCAGTCACTCGGACTATGTAGGTAACCTAGCGGGAACTTGGACTATCTAGGTTACCTAACGGGCACTTGGACTATTTAGGTTAACGAACGGGCACTCGGACTATCTAGGTTACCTAGCGGGCACTTGTACTATGTAGGTTAAATAGCGGACACTTGGACGATCTAGGTTAAATAGCGGGCATTTGGACTATATAGGTTACCTAGTGGGCACTTGAAATATTTAGGTTACCTAGCAGGCACTTGGACTATCAAGGTTACCTAGCGGGCACTTGAACTACCTACATTACCTAGCGGGAACTTGAACTATGTACGTTCCCTAGTGGGCAGTTAGACTATGTAGGTTCCCTAGCTGCACTTGGACTATCTTAGTTCCCTGGCGGGCACTTGGACTATGTAGGTTCCCTAGCGGGCACTTGGACTATCTAGGTTAACTAGCGGGTACTTGGACTATGTAGGTTAAGTAGCGGACACTTGCACTATGTAGGTTACCTAGCAGGCACTTGGACTATGTATGTTCTCTAGCGGGCACTTGGACTATCTATGTTAACTAGCGGGCACTTGGACTATGTAGGTTACCTAGCGGACACTTGCACTTTATAGGTTACCAAGCGGGCACTTGGACTATGTAGGTTAACTGGAGGACGCTTGGACGATCTAGGTTAACAAGTGGGCCCTTGGATTATGTAGGTTAACTAGCCGGCACTTGGATGATCTAGGTTAACTAGCGGGCACTTGGACGATCTAGGTTAAACACGGGGCACTTGGACTATCAAAGTTAACAAGTGAGCCCTTGGACTATGTAGGTTAACTAGCGGGCCCTTGGACTATCTAGGTTACCTAGATAGCACTGGGACTATATAGGTTCCCTAGCGGGCACTTGGACTGTCTTGGTTACGTAGCGGGCACTTGGACTATCTAGGTTAACGAACGGGCACTTGGACTATCTAGGTTACCTAGTGGGCACTTGTACTATGTAGGTTAAATAGCGGACACTTGGACGATCTAGGTTAAATAGCGGGCATTTGGACTATATAGGTTACCTAGTGGGCACTTGAAATATTTAGGTTACCTAGCAGGCACTTGGACTATCTAGGTTACCTAGCGGGCACTTGAACTACCTACGTTACCTAGCGGGTACTTGGACTATGTAAGTTCCCTAGTGGGCAGTTAGACTATGTAGGTTCCCTAGCTGCACTTGGACTATCTTAGTTCCCTAAAGGGCACTTGGACTATGTAGGTTCCCTGGCGGGCACTTGGACTATGTAGGTTCCCTAGCGGGCACTTGGACTACCTAGGTTAACTAGCGGGCACTTGGACTATGTAGGTTAACTAGCGGACACTTGCACTATGTAGGTTACCTAGCGGGCAATTGGACTATGTAGGTTAACTAGCAGGCCCTTGGACTATCTAGGTTACCTAGCAGGCACTTGGACTATGTATCTTAACTAGCGGGCACTTGCACTCTCTAGGTTACCTAGCGGGCACTTGGACTATGTACCTTCCCTAGAGGGCACTTGGACTATCTATGTTAACTAGCGGGCACTTGGACTATGTAGGTTACCTAGCGGACACTTGCACTATATAGGTTACCTAGCGGGCACTTAGATTATGTAGGTTAACTGTAGGACGCTTGGACGATCTAGGTTAACAAGTGGGCCCTTGGATTATGTAGGTTAACTAGCCGGCACTTGGATGATCTAGGTTAACTAGCGGGCACTTGGACGATCTAGGTTAACCAGCGGGCACTGGGACTATCAAAGTTAACAAGCGAGCCCTTGGACAATGTAGGTTAACTAGCGGGCCCTTGGACTATCTAGGTTACCTAGATAGCAATGGGACTATAGAGGTTCCCTAGCGGGCACTTGGACTATCTAGGTTAACGAACGGGCACTTGGACTATGCAGGTAACCTAGCCGGCACTTGGACTGTCTAGGTTACATAGCGGGCACTTGGATTTCTAGGTTAACGAATGGGCACTTGGACTATGTAGGTTGCCTAGCGAGCACTTGGACTATCTAGGTTAGGTAACGGGCAGTTGGACTATCTAGGTTATCTAGCGGGCACTTTTACTATGTAGGTTAAATAGCGGACACTTGGACGATCTAGGTTAAATAGCGGGCATTTGGACTATATAGGTTACCTAGTGGGCACTTGGACTATGTAGGTTACCTAGCAGGCACTTGGACTATCTAGGTTACCTAGCGGGCACTTGAACTACCTACGTTACCTAGCGGGTACTTGGACTATGTACGTTCCCTAGCGGGCACTTGGGCTATCTACGTTCCCTAGCGGGCAATAGGACTATGTAGGTTAACTAGGGGGCACTTTGACTATCTAGGTTAACTAATGGGTACTTGGAATATCTCGGTTACCTAGCAGGCACTTGGACTATGTATCTTAACTAGCGGGCACTTGCACTCTCTAGGTTACCTAGCGGGCACTTGGACTATGTACCTTCCCTAGCGGGCACTTGGACTATCTATGTTAACTAGCGGGCACTTGGACTATGTAGGTTACCTAGCGGACACTTGCATTATATAGGTTACCTAGCGGGCACTTGGACTATGTAGGTTAACTGGAGGACGCTTGGACGATCTAGGTTAACAAGTGGGCCCTTGGATTATGTAGGTTAACTAGCCGGCACTTGGATGATCTAGGTTAACTAGTGGGCACTTGGACGATCTAGGTTAACCAGCGGGCACTTGGACTATCAAAGTTAACAAGCGAGCCTTTGGACTATGTAGGTTAACTAGCGGGCCCTTGGACTATCTAGGTTACCTAGATAGCACTGGGACTATATAGGTTCCCTAGCGGGCACTTGGACTATCTAGGTTACCTAACGGGCACTTGGACTATGCAGGTAATCTAGCGGCACTTGGACTGTCTAGGTTACCTAGCGGGCACTTGGACTAAGTACGTTCCCTAGCGGGCACTTGGATTATCTAGGTTACCTAGCGGACACTTGGACTATGTACGTTCCCTAGCGGGCACTTGGACTATCTAAGTTAACTAACGGGCACTTGGACTATCTAGGCTAAATAGCGGGCACTTGGACTATGTAGGTTACCTAGTGGGCACTCGGACTATGTACGTTCCCTAGCGGGCACTTGAACTATCTAGTTTACCTAGCGGTCCTTTGGACTATATACGTTCCCTAGCGGGCACTTGAACTATTTAGGTTACCTAGCGAGCACTTGGACTATCTAGGTTAACTAAGGGGCACTTGGACTATCTAGGTTACCTAGCGGGCCCTTGGACTATGTACGTTCCCTATCGGCACTTGGACTATCTATGAAAACTAGCGGGCACTTGGATTTTGAAGGTTACCTAGCGGGCTTTTGGACTATGTAGGATCCCTAGTGGGCACTTGAACTATGTAGGTTACCTAGCGGGCACTTAGACTATCTAGGTTAACTAAGGGGCACTAGGACTATCTAGGTTACCTAGCGGGCACTTGAAATATGTAGGTTACCTAGCATGCACTTGGACTATCTAGGTTACCTAGCGGGCACTTGAACTATCTACGATAAGTAGCGGATATTTGGACAATGTCGGTTTAACTAGCGGGCTGTTGGACAATCTAGGTTACCTAGTGGACACTTGGACCATCTAGGTTAACTAACGGGCACTTGGACAATGTAGGTTCCCTAGTGGGCACTTGGACTATGTAGGTTCCCGAGCGGGCACTTGCACTATCTTAGTTCCCTAAAGGGCACTTTGATTATGTAGGTTCCCTAGCGGGCACTTGGACTATGTAGGTTCCATAGCGGTCACTTGGACTATGTAGGTTCACTAGCAGGCACTTGGATTATCTAGGTTACCTTGCTGGCACTTGGACTATCTAGGTTAACTAACGGGCACTTGGACTATCTAGGTTATCTAGCGGGCCCTTGTACTATGTAGGTTAATAGCGGGCCCTTGGACTATGTAAGATAATTAGCGGGCACTTGGACGATCTAGGTTAATGAGCGGGCACTTGGACTATCTAGGTTACCTCCCGGGCACTTGTATTATGTAGATTAAATAGCGGACACTTGGACGATCTAGGTTAATTAGTGAGCACTTGGACTATCTCGGTTAACTAGCGGGCACTTGAACTACCTACATTACCTACTGGGTACTTGGACAATGTAGGTTAACTAGCGGGCTGTTGGACTATCTAGGTTACCTAGCAGACACTTGGACAATCTACGTTAACTAACGGGCACTTGGACTATGTAGGTTCCCTAGTGGGCACTTGGATTATGTAGGTTCCCTAAAGGGCACTTGGACTATGTAGATTACCTAGCGGACACTTGGACTATCTATGTTAGCTAATGGGCACTTGGACTATCTAGGTTACCTAGCGGGCACTTGGACTATGTAGGTTACCTAGCGGGCACTTGGACTATCTAGGTTAACGAACGGGCACTTGGACTATGCAGGTAACCTAGCCGGCACTTGGACTGTCTTGGATACGTAGCGGGCACTTGGACTATCTAGGTTAACGAATGTGCACTTGGAATATGTAGGGTACATAGCGGGCACTTGGACTTCTAGGTTAATGAATGGGCATTTGGACTATGTAGGTTGCCTAGCGAGCACTTGGACTATCTAGGTTAGGTAACGGGCAGTTGGACTATCTAGGTTATCTAGCGGGCACTTTTACTATGTAGGTTAAATAGCGGACACCTGGACGATCTAGGTTAAATAGCGGGCATTTGGACTATATAGGTTACCTAGTGGGCACTTGGACTATGTAGGTTACCTAGCAGGCACTTGGACTATCTAGGTTACCTAGCGGGCACTTGAACTACCTACGTTACCTAGCGGGTACTTGGACTATGTACGTTCCCTAGCGGGCACTTGGGCTATCTACGTTCCCTAGCGGGCAATAGGACTATGTAGGTTAAGAGGGGGCACTTTGACTATCTAGGTTAACTAATGGGTACTTGGAATATCTCGGTTTCCTAGCAGGCACTTGGACTATGTATCTTAACTAGCGGGCACTTGCACTCTCTAGGTTACCTAGCGGGCACTTGGACTATGTACCTTCCCTACGGGCACTTGGACTATCTATGTTAACTAGCGGGCACTTGGACTATGTAGGTTACCTAGCGGACACTTGCACTATATAGGTTACCTAGCGGGCACTTGGACTATGTAGGTTAACTGGAGGACGCTTGGACGATCTAGGTTAACAAGTGGGCCCTTGGATTATGTAGGTTAACTAGCCGGCACTTGGATGATCTAGGTTAACTAGCGGGCACTTGGACGATCTAGGTTAACCAGCGGGCACTTGGACTATCAAAGTTAACAAGCGAGCCTTTAGACTATGTAGGTTAACTAGTGGGCCCTTGGACTATCTAGGTTACCTAGATAGCACTGGGACTATATAGGTTCCCTAGCGGGCACTTGGACTATCTAGGTTACCTAACGGGTACTTGGACTATGCAGGTAACCTAGCGGCACTTGAACTGTCTAGGTTGCCTAGCGGGCACTTGGACTAAGTACGTTCCCTAGCGGGCACTTGGATTATCTAGGTTACCTAGCGGACACTTGGACTATGTACGTGCCCTAGCGGGCACTTGAACTATTTAGGTTACCTAGCGAGCACTTGGACTATCTAGGTTAACTAAGGGGCACTTGGACAATGTAGGTTCCCTAGTGGGCACTTGGACTATGTAGGTTCCCGAGCGGGCACTTGCACTATCTTAGTTCCCTAAAGGGCACTTTGATTATGTAGGTTCCCTAGCGGGCACTTGGACTATGTAGGTTCCATAGCGGTCACTTGGACTATGTAGGTTCACTAGCAGGCACTTGGATTATCTAGGTTACCTTGCTGGCACTTGGACTATCTAGGTTAACTAACGGGCACTTGGACTATCTAGGTTATCTAGCGGGCCCTTGTACTATGTAGGTTAATAGCGGGCCCTTGGACTATGTAAGATAATTAGCGGGCACTTGGACGATCTAGGTTAATGAGCGGGCACTTGGACTATCTAGGTTACCTCCCGGGCACTTGTATTATGTAGATTAAATAGCGGACACTTGGACGATCTAGGTTAATTAGTGAGCACTTGGACTATCTCGGTTAACTAGCGGGCACTTGAACTACCTACATTACCTACTGGGTACTTGGACAATGTAGGTTAACTAGCGGGCTGTTGGACTATCTAGGTTACCTAGCAGACACTTGGACAATCTACGTTAACTAACGGGCACTTGGACTATGTAGGTTCCCTAGTGGGCACTTGGATTATGTAGGTTCCCTAAAGGGCACTTGGACTATGTAGATTACCTAGCGGACACTTGGACTATCTATGTTAGCTAATGGGCACTTGGACTATCTAGGTTACCTAGCGGGCACTTGGACTATGTAGGTTACCTAGCGGGCACTTGGACTATCTAGGTTAACGAACGGGCACTTGGACTATGCAGGTAACCTAGCCGGCACTTGGACTGTCTTGGATACGTAGCGGGCACTTGGACTATCTAGGTTAACGAATGTGCACTTGGAATATGTAGGGTACATAGCGGGCACTTGGACTTCTAGGTTAATGAATGGGCATTTGGACTATGTAGGTTGCCTAGCGAGCACTTGGACTATCTAGGTTAGGTAACGGGCAGTTGGACTATCTAGGTTATCTAGCGGGCACTTTTACTATGTAGGTTAAATAGCGGACACCTGGACGATCTAGGTTAAATAGCGGGCATTTGGACTATATAGGTTACCTAGTGGGCACTTGGACTATGTAGGTTACCTAGCAGGCACTTGGACTATCTAGGTTACCTAGCGGGCACTTGAACTACCTACGTTACCTAGCGGGTACTTGGACTATGTACGTTCCCTAGCGGGCACTTGGGCTATCTACGTTCCCTAGCGGGCAATAGGACTATGTAGGTTAAGAGGGGGCACTTTGACTATCTAGGTTAACTAATGGGTACTTGGAATATCTCGGTTTCCTAGCAGGCACTTGGACTATGTATCTTAACTAGCGGGCACTTGCACTCTCTAGGTTACCTAGCGGGCACTTGGACTATGTACCTTCCCTACGGGCACTTGGACTATCTATGTTAACTAGCGGGCACTTGGACTATGTAGGTTACCTAGCGGACACTTGCACTATATAGGTTACCTAGCGGGCACTTGGACTATGTAGGTTAACTGGAGGACGCTTGGACGATCTAGGTTAACAAGTGGGCCCTTGGATTATGTAGGTTAACTAGCCGGCACTTGGATGATCTAGGTTAACTAGCGGGCACTTGGACGATCTAGGTTAACCAGCGGGCACTTGGACTATCAAAGTTAACAAGCGAGCCTTTAGACTATGTAGGTTAACTAGTGGGCCCTTGGACTATCTAGGTTACCTAGATAGCACTGGGACTATATAGGTTCCCTAGCGGGCACTTGGACTATCTAGGTTACCTAACGGGTACTTGGACTATGCAGGTAACCTAGCGGCACTTGAACTGTCTAGGTTGCCTAGCGGGCACTTGGACTAAGTACGTTCCCTAGCGGGCACTTGGATTATCTAGGTTACCTAGCGGACACTTGGACTATGTACGTGCCCTAGCGGGCACTTGAACTATTTAGGTTACCTAGCGAGCACTTGGACTATCTAGGTTAACTAAGGGGCACTTGGACAATGTAGGTTCCCTAGTGGGCACTTGGACTATGTAGGTTCCCGAGCGGGCACTTGCACTATCTTAGTTCCCTAAAGGGCACTTTGATTATGTAGGTTCCCTAGCGGGCACTTGGACTATGTAGGTTCCATAGCGGTCACTTGGACTATGTAGGTTCACTAGCAGGCACTTGGATTATCTAGGTTACCTTGCTGGCACTTGGACTATCTAGGTTAACTAACGGGCACTTGGACTATCTAGGTTATCTAGCGGGCCCTTGTACTATGTAGGTTAATAGCGGGCCCTTGGACTATGTAAGATAATTAGCGGGCACTTGGACGATCTAGGTTAATGAGCGGGCACTTGGACTATCTAGGTTACCTCCCGGGCACTTGTATTATGTAGATTAAATAGCGGACACTTGGACGATCTAGGTTAATTAGTGAGCACTTGGACTATCTCGGTTAACTAGCGGGCACTTGAACTACCTACATTACCTAGTGGGTACTTGGACAATGTAGGTTAACTAGCGGGCTGTTGGACTATCTAGGTTACCTAGCAGACACTTGGACAATCTACGTTAACTAACGGGCACTTGGACTATGTAGGTTCCCTAGTGGGCACTTGGATTATGTAGGTTCCCTAAAGGGCACTTGGACTATGTAGATTACCTAGCGGACACTTGGACTATCTATGTTAGCTAATGGGCACTTGGACTATCTAGGTTACCTAGCGGGCACTTGGACTATGTAGGTTACCTAGCGGGCACTTGGACTATCTAGGTTAACGAACGGGCACTTGGACTATGCAGGTAACCTAGCCGGCACTTGGACTGTCTTGGATACGTAGCGGGCACTTGGACTATCTAGGTTAACGAATGTGCACTTGGAATATGTAGGGTACATAGCGGGCACTTGGACTTCTAGGTTAATGAATGGGCATTTGGACTATGTAGGTTGCCTAGCGAGCACTTGGACTATCTAGGTTAGGTAACGGGCAGTTGGACTATCTAGGTTATCTAGCGGGCACTTTTACTATGTAGGTTAAATAGCGGACACCTGGACGATCTAGGTTAAATAGCGGGCATTTGGACTATATAGGTTACCTAGTGGGCACTTGGACTATGTAGGTTACCTAGCAGGCACTTGGACTATCTAGGTTACATAGCGGGCACTTGAACTACCTACGTTACCTAGCGGGTACTTGGACTATGTACGTTCCCTAGCGGGCACTTGGGCTATCTACGTTCCCTAGCGGGCAATAGGACTATGTAGGTTAAGAGGGGGCACTTTGACTATCTAGGTTAACTAATGGGTACTTGGAATATCTCGGTTTCCTAGCAGGCACTTGGACTATGTATCTTAACTAGCGGGCACTTGCACTCTCTAGGTTACCTAGCGGGCACTTGGACTATGTACCTTCCCTACGGGCACTTGGACTATCTATGTTAACTAGCGGGCACTTGGACTATGTAGGTTACCTAGCGGACACTTGCACTATATAGGTTACCTAGCGGGCACTTGGACTATGTAGGTTAACTGGAGGACGCTTGGACGATCTAGGTTAACAAGTGGGCCCTTGGATTATGTAGGTTAACTAGCCGGCACTTGGATGATCTAGGTTAACTAGCGGGCACTTGGACGATCTAGGTTAACCAGCGGGCACTTGGACTATCAAAGTTAACAAGCGAGCCTTTAGACTATGTAGGTTAACTAGTGGGCCCTTGGACTATCTAGGTTACCTAGATAGCACTGGGACTATATAGGTTCCCTAGCGGGCACTTGGACTATCTAGGTTACCTAACGGGTACTTGGACTATGCAGGTAACCTAGCGGCACTTGAACTGTCTAGGTTGCCTAGCGGGCACTTGGACTAAGTACGTTCCCTAGCGGGCACTTGGATTATCTAGGTTACCTAGCGGACACTTGGACTATGTACGTGCCCTAGCGGGCACTTGGACTATCTAAGTTAACTAACGGGCACTTGGACTATCTAGGCTAAATAGCGGGCACTTGGACTATGTAGGTTATCTAGTGGGCACTCGGACTATGTACGTTCCCTAGCGGGCACTTGAACTATCTAGTTTACCTAGCGGTCCTTTGGACTATATACGTTCCCTAGCGGGCACTTGAACTATTTAGGTTACCTAGCGAGCACTTGGACTATCTAGGTTAACTAAGGGGCACTTGGACTATCTAGGTTACCTAGCGGGCCCTTGGACTATGTACGTTCCCTATCGGCACTTGGACTATCTATGAAAACTAGCGGGCACTTGGATTTTGAAGGTTACCTAGCGGGCTTTTGGAATATGTAGGATCCCTAGTGGGCACTTGAACTATGTAGGTTACCTATCGGGCACTTAGACTATCTAGGTTAACTAAGGGGCACTAGGACTATCTAGGTTACCTAGGGGGCACTTGAAATATGTAGGTTACCTAGCTAGGTTACCTAGCAGGCACTTGGACTATCTAGGTTACCTAGCGGGCACTTGAACTATCTACGATAAGTAGCGGGTATTTGGACAATGTCGGTTTAACTAGCGGGCTGCTGTACAATCTAGGTTACCTAGTGGACACTTGGACTATCTAGGTTAACTAACGGGCACTTGGACTATGTAGGTTCCCTAGTGGGCACTTGGACTATGTAGGTTCCCGAGCGGGCACTTGCACTATCTTAGTTCCCTAAAGGGCACTTTGATTATGTAGGTTCCCTAGCGGGCACTTGGACTATGTAGGTTCCATAGCGGGCACTTGGACTATGTAGGTTCACTAGCAGGCACTTGGATTATCTAGGTTAACTTGCTGGCACTTGGACTATCTAGGTTAACTAACGGGCACTTGGACTATGTAGGTTCCTAGCGGGCACTTGGACTATGGAGGTTAACTAGCGGGCCCTTGAACTATGTAAGTTAATTAGTGGGCACTTGGATGATCTAGGTTAACTAGCGGGCACTTGGACTATCTAGGTTAACTAGCAGTCACTCGGACTATGTAGGTAACCTGGCGGGAACTTGGACTATCTAGGTTACCTAGCGGGCACTTGGACTATCTAGGTTAACGAACGGGCACTTGTACTATGTAGGTTAAATAGCGGACACTTGGACGATCTAGGTTAAATAGCGGGCATTTGGACTATATAGGTTACCTAGTGGGCACTTGAAATATTTAGGTTACCTAGCAGGCACTTGGACTATCTAGGTTACCTAGCGGGCAATTGAACTACCTACGTTACCTAGCGGGTAGTTGGACTATGTACGTTCCCTAGTGGGCAGTTAGACTATGTAGGTTCCCTAGCGGCACTTGGACTATCTTAGTTCCCTAAAGGGCACTTGGACTATGTAGGTTCCCTGGCGGGCACTTGGACTATGTAGGTTCCCTAGCGGGCACTTGGATTACCTAGGTTAACTAGCGGGCACTTGGACTATGTAGGTTAACTAGCGGACACTTGCACTATGTAGGTTACCTAGCGGGCACTTTTACTATGTAGGTTAAATAGCGGACACTTGGACGATCTAGGTTAAATAGGGGGCATTTGGACTATATAGGTTACCTAGTGGGCACTTGGACTATGTAGGTTACCTAGCAGGCACTTGTACTATCTAGGTTACCTAGCGGGCACTTGAACTACCTACGTTACCTAGCGGGTACTTGGACTATGTACGTTCCCTAGCGGGCACTTGGGCTATCTACGTTACCTAGCTGGCAATAGGACTATGTAGGTTAATTAGGGGGCACTTCGACTATCTAGGTTAACTGATGGGTACTTGGAATATCTCGGTTACCTAGCAGGCACTTGGACTATGTATCTTAACCAGCGGGCACTTGCACTCTCTAGGTTACCTAGCGGGCACTTGGACTATGTACCTTCCCTACGGGCACTTGGACTATCTATGTTAACTAGCGGGCACTTGGACTATGTAGGTTACCTAGCGGACACTTGCACTATATAGGTTACCTAGCGGGCACTTGGACTATGTAGGTTAACTGGAGGACGCTTGGACGATCTAGGTTAACAAGTGGGCCCTTGGATTATGTAGGTTAACTAGCCGGCACTTGGATGATCTAGGTTAACTAGCGGGCACTTGGACGATCTAGGTTAACCAGCGGGCACTTGGACTATCAAAGTTAACAAGCGAGCCTTTGGACTATGTAGGTTAACTAGCGGGCCCTTGGACTATCTAGGTTACCTAGATAGCACTGGGACTATATAGGTTCCCTAGCGGGCACCTGGACTATCTAGGTTAACGAACGGGCACTTGGACTATGCAGGTAACCTAGCCGGCACTAGGACTGTCTAGGTTACATAGCGGGCACTTGGACTTCTAGGTTAATGAATGGGCATTTGGACTATGTAGGTTGCCTAGCGAGCACTTGGACTATCTAGGTTAGGGAACGGGCACTTGGACTATCTAGGTTATCTAGCGGGCCCTTGTACTATGTAGGTTAATAGCGGGCCCTTGGACTATGTAAGATAATTAGCGGGCACTTGGACGATCTAGGTTAACGAGCGGGCACTTGGACTATCTAGGTTACCTACCGGGCACTTGTATTATGTAGATTAAATAGCGGACACTTGGACGATCTAGGTTAATTAGCGAGCACTTGGACTATCTCGGTTAACTAGCGGGCACTTGAACTACCTACATTACCTAGTGGGTACTTGGACAATGTAGGTTAACTAGCGGGCTGTTGGACTATCTAGGTTACCTAGCAGACACTTGGACAATCTACGTTAACTAACGGGCACTTGGACTATGTAGGTTCCCTAGTGGGCACTTGGATTATGTAGGTTCCCTAAAGGGCACTTGGACTGTGTAGATTCCCTAGCGGACACTTGGACTATCTATGTTAGCTAATGGGCACTTGGACTATCTAGGTTACCTAGCGGGCACTTGGACTATGTAGGTTACCTAGCGGGCACTTGGACTATCTAGGTTAACGAACGGGCACTTGGACTATGCAGGTAACCTAGCCGGCACTTGGACTGTCTAGGTTACATAGCGGGCACTTGGACTTCTAGGTTAACGAATGGGACTTGGACTATGTAGGTTGCCTAGCGAGCACTTGGACTATATAGGTTAGGTAACGGGCAGTTGGACTATCTAGGTTATCTAGCGGGCACTTGTACTATGTAGGTTAAATAGCGGACCCTTGGACGATCTAGGTTTAATAGCGGGCATTTGGACTATATAGGTTACCTAGTGGGCACTTGGACTATGTAGGTTACCTAGCAGGCACTTGGACTATCTAGGTTACCTAGCGGGCACTTGAACTACCTACGTTACCTAGCGGGTACTTGGACTATATACGTTCCCTAGCGGGCACTTGGGCTATCTACGTTACCTAGCGGGCAATAGGACTATGTAGGTTAACTAGGGGGCACTTCAACTATCTAGGTTAACTAATGGGTACTTGGAATATCTCGGTTACCTAGCGGGCACATGGAGTATATAGGTTACCTAGCGGGCACTTAGACTGTCTTGGATACGTAGCGGGCACTTGGACTATCTTGGTTAACGAATGTGCACTTGGAATATGTAGGTTACCTAGCGGGCACTTGGACTATCTAGGTTACCTAACGGGCACTTGGACTATGTAGGTTCCTAGCGGGCACTTGGACTATGGAGGTTAACTAGCGGGCCCTTGAACTATGTAAGTTAATTAGTGGGCACTTGGATGATCTAGGTTAACTAGCGGGCACTTGGACTATCTAGGTTAACTAGCAGTCACTCGGACTATGTAGGTAACATAGCGGGAACTTGGATTATCTAGGTTACCTAGCGGGCACTTGGACTATCTAGGTTAACGAACGGGCACTTGGACTATCTAGGTTACCTTGCGGGCACTTGTACTATGTAGGTTAAATAGCGGACACTTGGACGATCTAGGTTAAATAGCGGGCATTTGGACTATATAGGTTACCTAGTGGGCACTTGAAATATTTAGGTTACCTAGCAGGCACTTGGACTATCTAGGTTACCTAGCGGGCAATTGAAATACCTACGTTACCTAGCGGGTACTTGGACTATGTACGTTCCCTAGTGGGCAGTTAGACTATGTAGGTTCCCTAGCGGCACTTGGACTATCTTAGTTCCCTAAAGGGCACTTGGACTATGTAGGTTCCCTGGTGGGCACTTGGACTATGTAGGTTCCCTAGCGGGCACTTGGACTACCTAGGTTAACTAGCGGGCACTTGGACTATGTAGGTTAACTAGCGGACACTTGCACTATGTAGGTTACCTAGCGGGCACTTTTACTATGTAGGTTAAATAGCGGACACTTGGACGATCTAGGTTAAATAGGGGGCATTTGGACTATATAGGTTACCTAGTGGGCACTTGGACTATGTAGGTTACCTAGCAGGCACTTGTACTATCTAGGTTACCTAGCGGGCACTTGAACTACCTACGTTACCTAGCGGGTACTTGGACTATGTACGTTCCCTAGCGGGCACTTGGGCTATCCACGTTACCTAGCTGGCAATAGGACTATGTAGGTTAACTAGGGGGCACTTCGACTATCTAGGTTAACTGATGGGTACTTGGAATATCTCGGTTACCTAGCAGGCACTTGGACTATGTATCTTAACTAGCGGGCACTTGCACTCTCTAGGTTACCTAGCGGGCACTTGGACTATGTACCTTCCCTAGCGGCCACTTGGACTATCTATGTTAACTAGCGGGCTCTTGGACTATGTAGGTTACCTAGCGGACACTTGCACTATATAGGTTACCTAGCGGGCACTTGGACTATGTAGGTTAACTGGAGGACGCTTGGACGATCTAGGTTAACAAGTGGGCCCTTGGATTATGTAGGTTAACTAGCCGGCACTTGGATGATCTAGGTTAACTAGCGGGCACTTGGACGATCTAGGTTAACCAGCGGGCACTTGGACTATCAAAGTTAACAAGCGAGCCTTTGGACTATGTAGGTTAACTAGCGGGCCCTTGGACTATCTAGGTTACCTAGATAGCACTGGGACTATATAGGTTCCCTAGCGGGCACTTGGACTATCTAGGTTAACGAACGGGCACTTGGACTATGCAGGTAACCTAGCCGGCACTAGGACTGTCTAGGTTACATAGCGGGCACTTGGACTTCTAGGTTAATGAATGGGCATTTGGACTATGTAGGTTGCCTAGCGAGCACTTGGACTATCTAGGTTAGGGAACGGGCACTTGGACTATCTAGGTTATCTAGCGGGCCCTTTTACTATGTAGGTTAATAGCGGGCCCTTGGACTATGTAAGATAATTAGCGGGCACTTGGACGATCTAGGTTAACGAGCGGGCACTAGGACTATCTAGGTTACCTACCGGGCACTTGTATTATGTAGATTAAATAGCGGACACTAGGACGATCTAGGTTAATTAGCGAGCACTTGGACTTTCTCGGTTAACTAGCGGGCACTTGAACTACCTACATTACCTAGTGGGTACTTGGACGATGTAGGTTAACTAGCGGGCTGTTGGACTATCTAGGTTACCTAGCAGACACTTGGACAATCTACGTTAACTAACGGGCACTTGGACTATGTAGGTTCCCTAGTGGGCACTTGGATTATGTAGGTTCCCTAAAGGGCACTTGGACTGTGTAGATTATCTAGCGGACACTTGGACTATCTATGTTAGCTAATGGGCACTTGGACTATCTAGGTTACCTAGCGGGCAATTGAACTACCTACGTTACCTAGCGGGTAGTTGGACTATGTACGTTCCCTAGTGGGCAGTTAGACTATGTAGGGTCCCTAGCGGCACTTGGACTATCTTAGTTCCCTAAAGGGCACTTGGAGTATGTAGGTTCCCTGGCGGGCACTTGGACTACCTAGGTTAACTAGCGGGCACTTGCACTATGTAGGTTAACTAGCGGACACTTGCACTATGTAGGTTACATAGCAGGCACTTGGACTATGTAGGTTAACTAGCAGGCCCTTGGACAATCTAGGTTACCTAGCAGGCACTTGGACTATGTATCTAAACTAGCGGGCACTTGCACTCTCTAGGTACCTAGCGGGCACTTGGACTATGTACCTTCCCTAGCGGGCACTTGGACTATCTATGTTAACCAGCGGGCACTTGGACTATGTAGGTTACCTAGCGGAAACTTGCACTATATAGGTTACCTAGCGGGCAATTAGACTATGTAGGTTAACTGGAGGACGCTTGGACGATCTAGGTTAACAAGTGGGCCCTTGGATTATGTAGGTTAACTAGCCAGCACTTGGATGATCTAGGTTAACTAGCGGGCACTTGGACGATCTAGGTTAACCAACGGGCACTTGGACTATCAAAGTTAACAAGCGAGCCCTTGGACTATGTAGGTTAACTAGCGGGCCCTTGGACTATCTAGGTTACCTAGATAGCACTGGGACTATATAAGTTCCCTAGCGGGCACTTGGACTATCTAGGTTAATGAACGGGCACTTGGACTATGCGGGTAACCTAGCCGGCACTTGGACTGTCTAGGTTAAATAGCGGTCATTGGACTTATAGGTTAAAGAATGGGCACTTGGACTATGTAGGTTGCCTAGCGAGCACTTGGACTATCTAGGTTAGGAACAGGCAGTTGGACTATCTAGGTTATCTAGCGGGCACTTGTACTATGTAGGTTAAATAGCCGACACTTGGACGATCTAGGTTTAATAGCGGGCATTTGGACTATATAGGTTACCTAGCAGGCACTTGGACTATCTAGGTTACCTAGCGGGCAATTGAACTACCTACGTTACCTAGCGGGTACTTGGACTATGTACGTTCCCTAGCGGGCACTTGGGCTATCTACGTTACCTAGCGGGCAATAGGACTATGTAGGTTAACTAGGGGGCACTTCGACTATCTAGGTTAACTAATGGGTACTTGGAATATCTCGGTTACCTAGCGGGCATATGGAGTATATAGGTTACCTAGCGGGCACTTGGACTGTCTTGGATACGTAGCGGGCACTTGGACTATCTAGGTTAACGAATGTGCACTTGGAATATGTATGTTACCTAGCGGGCACTTGGACTATCTAGGTTACCTAACGGGCACTTGGACTATGTAGGTTCCTAGCGGGCACTTGGACTATGGAGGTTAACTAGCGGGCCCTTGAACTATGTAAGTTAATTAGTGGGCACTTGGATGATCTAGGTTAACTAGCGGGCACTTGGACTATCTAGGTTAACTAGCAGTCACTCGGACTATGTAGGTAACCTAGCGGGAACTTGGACTATCTAGGTTACCTAGCGGGCACTTGTACTATCTAGGTTAACGAACGGGCACTTGGACTATCTAGGTTACCTTGCGGGCACTTGTACTATGTAGGTTAAATAGCGGACACTTGGACGATCTAGGTTAAATAGCGGGCATTTGGACTATGTAGGTTAACTAGTGGGCACTTGAAATATTTAGGTTACCTAGAAGGCACTTGGACTATCTAGGTTACCTAGCGGGCAATTGAACTACCTACGTTACCTAGCGGGTACTTGGACTATGTACGTTCCCTAGTGGGCAGTTAGACTATGTAGGTTCCCTAGCGGCACTTGGACTATCTTAGTTCCCTAAAGGGCACTTGGACTATGTAGGTTCCCTGGCGGGCACTTGGACTATGTAGGTTCCCTAGCGGGCACTTGGACTACCTAGGTTAACTAGCGGGCACTTGGACTATGTAGGTTAACTAGTGGACACTTGCACTATGTAGGTTACCTAGCGGGCACTTTTACTATGTAGGTTAAATAGCGGACACTTGGACGATCTAGGTTAAATAGGGGGCATTTGGACTATATAGGTTACCTAGTGGGCACTTGGACTATCTAGGTTACCTAGCGGGCAATTGAACTACCTACGTTACCTAGCGGGTACTTGGACTATGTACGTTCCCTAGCGGGCACTTGCGCTATCTACGTTACCTAGCTTGCAATAGGACTATGTAGGTTAACTAGGGGGCACTTCGACTATCTAGTTTAACTGATGGGTACTTGGAATATCTCGGTTACCTAGCAGGCACTTGGACTATGTATCTTAACTAGCGGGCACTTGCACTCTCTAGGTTACCTAGCGGGCACTTGGACTATGTACCTTCCCTAGCGGGCACTTGGACTATCTATGTTAACTAGCGGGCACTTGGACTATGTAGGTTACCTAGCGGACACTTGCACTATATAGGTTACCTAGCGGGCACTTGGACTATGTAGGTTAACTGGAGGACGCTTGGACGATCTAGGTTAACAAGTGGGCCCTTGGATTATGTAGGTTAACTAGCCGGCACTTGGATGATCTAGGTTAACTAGCGGGCACTTGGACGATCTAGGTTAACCAGCGGGCACTTGGACTATCAAAGTTAACAAGCGAGCTTTGGACTATGTAGGTTAACTAGCGGGCCCTTGGACTATCTAGGTTACCTAGATAGCACTGGGACTATATAGGTTCCCTAGCGGGCACTTGGACTATCTAGGTTAACGAACGGGCACTTGGACTATGCAGGTAACCTAGCCGGCACTAGGACTGTCTAGGTTACATAGCGGGCACTTGGACTTCTAGGTTAATGAATGGGCATTTGGACTATGTAGGTTGCCTAGCGAGCACTTGGACTATCTAGGTTAGGTAACGGGCACTTGGACTATCTAGGTTATCTAGCGGGCCCTTGTACTATGTAGGTTAATAGCGGGCCCTTGGACTATGTAAGATAATTAGCGGGCACTTGGACGATCTAGGTTAACGAGCGGGCACGTGGACTATCTAGGTTACCTACCGGGCACTTGTATTATGTAGATTAAATAGCGGACACTAGGAGGATCTAGGTTAATTAGCGAGCACTTGGACTATCTCGGTTAACTAGCGGGCACTTGAACTACCTACATTACCTAGTGGGTACTTGGACGATGTAGGTTAACCAGCGGGCTGTTGGACTATCTAGGTTACCTAGCAGACACTTGGACAATCTACGTTAACTAACGGGCACTTGGACTATGTAGGTTCCCTAGTGGGCACTTGGATTATGTAGGTTCCCTAAAGGGCACTAGGACTATGTAGATTACCTAGCGGACACTTGGACTATCTATGTTAGCTAATGGGCACTTGGACTATCTAGGTTACCTAGCGGGCACTTGGACTATCTAGGTTAACGAACGGGCACTTGGACTATCCAGGTAACCTAGCCGGCACTTGGACTGTCTAGGTTACATAGCGGGCACTTGGAATTCTAGGTTAACGAATGGGACTTGGACTATGTAGGTTAGGTAACGGGCAGTTGGACTATCTAGGTTATCTAGCGGGCACTTGTACTATGTAGGTTAAATAGCGGACCCTTGGACGATCTAGGTTTAATAGCGGGCATTTGGACTATATAGGTTACCTAGTGGGCACTTGGACTATGTAGGTTACCTAGCAGGCACTTGGACTATCTAGGTTACCTAGCGGGCACTTGAACTACCTACGTTACCTAGCGGGTACTTGGACTATGTACGTTCCCTAGCGGGCACTTGGGCTATCTACGTTACCTAGCGGGCAATAGGACTATGTAGGTTAACTAGGGGGCACTTCGACTATCTAGGTTAACTAATGGGTACTTGGAATATCTCGGTTACCTAGCGGGCACATGGAGTATATAGGTTACCTAGCGGGCACTTGGACTGTCTTGGATACGTAGCGGGCACTTGGACTATCTAGGTTAACGAATGTGCACTTGGAATATGTAGGTTACCTAGCGGGCACTTGGACTATCTAGGTTACCTAACGGGCACTTGGACTATGTAGGTTCCTAGCGGGCACTTGGACTATGGAGGTTAACTAGCGGGCCCTTGAACTATGTAAGTTAATTAGTGGGCACTTGGACGATCTAGGTTAACTAGCGGGCACTTGGACTATCTAGGTTAACTAGCAGTCACTCGGACTATGTAGGTAACCTAGCGGGAACTTGGACTATCTAGGTTACCTAGCGGGCACTTGTACTATGTAGGTTAACGAACGGGCACTTGGACGATCTAGGTTAAATAGCGGGCATTTGGACTATATAGGTTACCTAGTGGGCACTTGAAATATTTAGGTTACCTAGCAGGCACTTGGACTATCTAGGTTACCTAGCGGGCAATTGAACTACCTACGTTACCTAGCGGGTAGTTGGACTATGTACGTTCCCTAGTGGGCAGTTAGACTATGTAGGTTCCCTAGCGGCACTTGGACTATCTTAGTTCCCTAAAGGGCACTTGGAGTATGTGGGTTCCCTGGCGGGCACTTGGACTATGTAGGTTGCCTAGCGGGCACTTGGACTACCTAGGTTAACTAGCGGGCACTTGCACTATGTAGGTTAACTAGCGGACACTTGCACTATGTAGGTTACATAGGAGGCACTTGGACTATGTAGGTTAACTAGCAGGCCCTTGGACTATCTAGGTTACCTAGCAGGCACTTGGACTATGTATCTAAACTAGCGGGCACTTGCACTCTCTAGGTACCTAGCGGGCACTTGGACTATGTACCTTCCCTAGCGGGCACTTGGACTATCTATGTTAACCAGCGGGCACTTGGACTATGTAGGTTACCTAGCGGAAACTTGCACTATATAGGTTACCTAGCGGGCACTTAGACTATGTAGGTTAACTGGAGGACGCTTGGACGATCTAGGTTAACAAGTGGGCCCTTGGATTATGTAGGTTAACTAGCCAGCACTTGGATGATCTAGGTTAACTAGCGGGCACTTGGACGATCTAGGTTAACCAAAGGGCACTTGGACTATCAAAGTTAACAAGCGAGCCCTTGGACTATGTAGGTTAACTAGCGGGCCCTTGGACTATCTAGGTTACCTAGATAGCACAGGGACTATGTAGGTTAACTAGCGGGCACTTGGACTATCTAGGTTAATGAACGGGCACTTGGACTATGCGGGTAACCTAGCCGGCACTTGGACTGTCTAGGTTAAATAGCGGGCATTGGACTTATAGGTTAAAGAATGGGCACTTGGACTATGTAGGTTGCCTAGCGAGCACTTGGACTATCTAGGTTAGGAACAGGCAGTTGGACTATCTAGGTTATCTAGCGGGCAATTGTACTATGTAGGTTAAATAGCGGACACTTGGACGATCTAGGTTAAATAGCGGGCATTTGGACTATATAGGTTACCTAGTGGGCACTTGGACTATGTAGGTTACCTAGCAGGCACTTGGACTATCTAGGTTACCTAGCGGGCACTTGAACTACCTACGTTACCTAGCGGGTACTTGGACTATGTACGTTCCCTAGCGGGCACTTGGGCTATCTACGTTACCTAGCGGGCAATAGGACTATGTAGGTTAACTAGGGGGCACTTCGACTATCTAGGTTAACTAATGGGTACTTGGAATATCTCGGTTTCCTAGCGGGCACATGGACTATATAGGTTACCTAGCGGGCACTTGGACTGTCTTGGATATGTAGCGGGCACTTGGACTATCTAGGTTAACGAATGTGCACTTGGAATATGTAGGTTACCTAGCGGGCACTTGGACTATCTAGGTTACCTAACGGGCACTTGGACTATGTAGGTTCCTAGCGGGCACTTGGACTATGGAGGTTAACTAGCGGGCCCTTGGACTATGTAAGTTAATTAGTGGGCACTTGGACGATCTAGGTTAACTAGCGGGCACTTGGACTATCTAGGTTAACTAGCAGTCACTCGGACTATGTAGGTAACCTAGCGGGAACTTGCACTATCTAGGTTACCTAGCGGGCACTTGGACTATCTAGGTTAACGAACGGGCACTTGGACTATCTAGGTTACCTAGCGGACACTTGTACTATGTAGGTTAAATAGCGGACACTTGGACGATCTAGGTTAAATAGCGGGCATTTGGACTATATAGGTTACCTAGTGGGCACTTGAAATATTTAGGTTACCTAGCAGGCACTTGGACTATCTAGGTTACCTAGCGGGCACTTGAACTACCTACGTTACCTAGCGGGTACTTGGACTATGTACGTTCCCTAGTGGGCAGTTAGACTATGTAGGTTCCCTAGCGGCACTTGGACTATCTTAGTTCCCTCAAGGGCACTTGGACTATGTAGGTTCCCTGGCGGGCACTTGGACTATGTAGGTTCAGTAGCGGGCACTTGGACTATCTAGGTTAACTAGCGGGCACTTGGACTATGTAGGTTAACTAGCGGACACTTGCACTATGTAGGTTACCTAGCGGGCACTTGGACTATGTAGGTTAACTAGCAGGCCCTTGGACTATCTAGGTTACCTAGCAGGCACTTGGACTATGTATCTTAACTAGTGGGCCCTTGCACTCTCTAGGTTACCTAGCGGGCACTTGGACTATGTACCTTCCCTAGCGGGCACTTGGACTATCTATGTTAACTAGCGGGCACTTGGACTATGTAGGTTACCTAGCGGAAACTTGCACTATATAGGTTACCTAGCGGGCACTTGGACTATGTAGGTTAACTGTAGGACGCTTGGACGATCTAGGTTAACAAGTGGGCCCTTGGATTATGTAGGTTAACTAGCCGGCACTTGGATGATCTAGGTTAACTAGCGGGCACTTGGACGAACTAGGTTAACCAGCGGGCACGTGGACTATCAAAGTTAACAAGCGAGCCTTTGGACTATGTAGGTTAACTAGCGGGCCCTTGGACTATCTAGGTTACCTAGATAGCACTGGGACTATATAGGTTCCCTAGCGGGCACTTGGACTATCTAGGTTAAAGAACGGGCACTTGGACTATGCAGGTAACCTAGCCGGCACTAGACTGTCTAGGTTACATAGCGGGCACTTGGACTTCTAGGTTAATGAATGGGCATTTGGACTATGTAGGTTGCCTAGCGAGCACTTGGACTATCTAGGTTAGGTAAAGGCAGTTGGACTATCTAGGTTATCTAGCGGGAACTTGGACAATGTAGGTTACCAAGCGAGCACTTGTACTATCTAGGTTACCTAACGGGCACTTGGACTATGCAGGTAACCTAGCGGCACTTGGACTGTCTAGGTTACCTAGCGGGCACTTGGACTAAGTACGTTCCCTAGCGAACACTTGGATTATCTAGGTTACCTAGCGGACACTTGGACTATGTACGTTCCCTAGCGGGCACTTGGACTATCTAAGTTAACTAACGGGCACTTGGACTATCTAGGCTAAATAGCGGGCACTTGGACTATGTAGATTACCTAGTGGGCACTCGGACTATGTACGTTCCCTAGCGGGCACTTGGACTGTCTAGGTTACCTAGCGCGCCCTTGGACTATCTAGGTTACCTAACGGGCACTTGGACTATGCAGGTAACCTAGCGGCACTTGGACTGTCTAGGTTACCTAGCGGGCACTTGGACTAAGTACGTTCCCTAGCGAGCACTTGGATTATCTAGGTTACCTAGCGGACACTTGGACTATGTACGTTCCCTAGCGGGCACATGGACTATCTAAGTTAAGTAACGGGCACTTGGACTATCTAGGCTAAATAGCGGGCACTTGGACTATGTAGGTTACCTAGTGGGCACTCGGACTATGTACGTTCCCTAGCGGGCACTTGGACTATCTAGGTTACCTAGCGGGCCCTTGGACTATGTACGTTGCCTAGCGGGCACTTGAACTATTTAGGTTACCTAGCGAGCACTTGGACTATCTAGGTTAACTAAGGGGCACTTGGTCTATCTAGGTTACCTAGCGGGCCCTTGGACTATGTACGTTCCCTAGCGGCACTTGAACTATCTATGAAAACTAGCGGGCACTTGGATTTTGAAGGTTACCTAGCGGGCATTAGGACTATGTAGGATCCCTAGTGGGCACTTGAACTATGTAGGTTACCTAGCGGGCACTTAGACTATCTAGGTTAACTAAGGGGCACTAGGACTATCTAGGTTACCTAGCGGGCACTTGAAATATGTAGGTTACCTAGCAGGCACTTGGACTATCTAGGTTACCTAGCGGGCACTTGAACTATCTACGATATCTAGCGGGTATTTGGACAATGTCGGTTTAACTAGCGGGCTGTTGGACAATCTAGGTTACCTAGTGGACACTTGGACCATCTAGGTTAACTAACGGGCACTTGGACTATGTAGGTTCCCTAGTGGGCACTTGGACCATGTAGGTTCCCAAGCGGGCACTTGGACTATCTTAGTTCCCTAAAGGGCACTTTGATTATGTAGGTTCCCTAGCGGGCACTTGGACTATGTAGGTACCATAGTGGGCACTTGGACTATGTAGGTTCACTAGCAGGCACTTGGATTATCTAGGTTACCTTGCTGGCACTTGGACTATCTAGGTTAACTAACGGGCACTTGGACTATCTAGGTTATCTAGCGGGCCCTTGTACTATGTAGGTTAATAGCGGACCCTTGGACTATCTAGGTTACCTAGCGGGCACTTGGACTATCTTAGTTCCCTAAAGGGCACTTGGACTATATAGTTTACCTAGCAGGCACTTGGACTATGTAGGTTAACTAGCGGGCACTTGGACTATCTAGGTTACCTAGCGGGCACTTGGACTATGTACGTTCCCTAGTTGGAACTTGGGCTGTCTACGTTACCTAGCGGGCACATGGACTATGTAGGTTAACGAACGGGCACTTGGACTATGTAGGTAACCTAATGGTCACTTGGACTGTCTAGGTTACCTAGCGGGCACTTGGACTATGTAGGTTAACTAGCGGGCTCTTGGTCTATGTAGGTTAACTAGCTGGCCCTTTGACTATGTAAGTTAAATAGAGGGCACTTGGACGATCCTAGTTAACTAGCGGGCACTTGGACTATCTAGGCTAAATAGCGGGCACTTGGACTATGTAGGTTACCTAGTGGGCACTCGGACTATGTACGTTCCCTTGCGGGCACTTGGACTATCTAGTTTACCTAGCGGGCCTTTGGACTATGTACGTTCCCTAGCGGGCACTTGAACTATTTAGGTTACCTAGCGAGCACTTGGACTATCTAGGTTAACTAAGGGGCACTTGGACTATCTAGGTTACCTAGCGCGCCCTTGGACTATGTACGTTCCCTAGCGGCACTTGGACTATCTATGAAAACTAGCGGGCACTTGGATTTTGAAGGTTACCTAGCGGGCTTTTGGACTATGTAGGATCCCTAGTGGGCACTTGAACTATGTAGGTTACCTAGCGGGCACTTAGACTATCTAGGTTAACTAAGGGGCACTAGGACTATCTAGGTTACCTAGCAGGCACTTGAAATATGTAGGTTACCTAGCAGGCACTTGGACTATCTAGGTTACCTAGCGGGCACTTGAACTATCTACGATACCTAGCGGGTATTTGGACAATGTCGGTTTAACTAGCGGGCTGTTGGACAATCTAAGTTACCTAGTGGACACTTGGAACATCTAGGTTAACTAACGGGCACTTGGACTATGTAGGTTCCCTAGTGGGCACTTGGACTATGTAGGTTCCCGAGCGGGCACTTGGACTATCTTAGTTCCCTAAAGGGCACTTTGATTATGTAGGTTCGCTAGCGGGCACTTGGAGTATGTAGGTTCCATAGCGGGCACTTGGACTATGTAGGTTCACTAGCAGGCACTTGGATTATCTAGGCTACCTTGCTGGCACTTGGACTATCTAGGTTAACTAACGGGCACTTGGACTATCTAGGTTATCTAGCGGGCCCTTGTACTATGTAGGTTAATAGCGGGCCCTTGGACTAGGTAAGATAATTAGCGGGCACTGGGACGATCTAGGTTAACGAGCGGGCACTTGGACTATCTAGTTTACCTACCGGGCACTTGTACTATGTAGATTAAATAGCGGACACTTGGACGATCTAGGTTAATTAGCGAGCACTTGGACTATCTCGGTTAACTAGCGGGCACTTGAACTACCTACATTACCTAGCGGGTACTTGGACAATGTAGGTTAACTAGCGGGTTGTTGGACTATCTAGGTTACCTAGCAGACACTTGGACAATCTACGTTAACTAACGGGCACTTGGACTATGTAGGTTCCCTAGTGGGCACTTGGATTATGTAGGTTCCCTAGAGGGCACTTGGACTATGTAGATTACCTAGCGGACACTTGGACTATCTATGTTAGCTAATGGGCACTTGGACTATCTAGGTTACCTAGCGGGCACTTGGACTATGTAGGTTACCTAGCGGACTCTTGGACTATCTAGGGTACGTTCGGACACTTGGACTACGTAGGTTAATTAGCGGAATTTGGACGACCTAGGTTAACTGGCGGACACTGGGATTATCTAGGTTAACTAGCGGGGCCTTGGACTATGTAGGTTAACTAGCGGGCCCTTGGACTATGTAGGTTAACTAGCAGGCATTTGGACGATCTAGGTCAACTAGCGGGTACTTGGACTATGTAGGTAACCTAACGGGAACTTGGACTAATAGGTTACTTAGCGGGCACTTGGACTATCTAGGTTAACGAACGGGCACTTGGACTATCTAGGTTAACGAACGGGCACTTGGACTATGTAGATTAAATAGCGGACACTTGGACGATCTAGGTTAATTAGCGAGCACTTGGATTATCTCGGTTAACTAGCGGGCATTTGGACTATATAGGTTACCTAGTGGGCACTTGAACTATTTAGGTTACCTAGCAGGCACTTGGACTATCTAGGTTACCTAGCGGGCACTTGAACTACCTACGTTACCTAGCGGGTACTTGGGCAATGTAGGTTGACTAGCGGGCTGTTGGACTATCTAGGTTACCTAGCGGACACTTGGTAATCTACGTTATCTAACGAGCATTTGGACTATGTAGGTTCGCTAGTGGGCACTTGGATTATGTAGGTTCCCTAGAGGGCATATGGACTATGTAGGTTCCCAAGCGGGCACTTGGACTATCTTAGTTCCCTAAAGGGCACTTGGACTATATAGTTTACCTAGCAGGCACTTGGACTATGTAGGTTAACTAGCGGGCACTTGGACTATCTAGGTTACCTAGCGGGCACTTGGACTATGTACGTTCCCTAGTGGGCACTTGGGCTGTCTACGTTACCTAGCGGGCACTTGGACTATGTAGGTTAACGAACGGGCACTTGGACTATGTAGGTTCCCTAGTGGGCACTTGGACTATGTAGGTTCCCGAGCGGGCACTTGGACTATCTTAGTTCCCTAAAGGGCACTTTGATTATGTAGGTTCCCTAGCGGGCACTTGGACTATGTAGGTTAACTAGCGGACAATTGGACGATCTAGGTTAACTAGCGCGTAATTGGACTATCTAGGTTAAATAGCGGTCCCTTGGACTACGTAGGTTAACTAGCGCACACTTGGACTATCTAGGTTAACTAGCGGGCCCTTGTTCTATGTAGGTTAACTAGCAGGCCCTTGGACTATGTAAGTTAACTAGAGGGCACTTGGACGATACTGGTTAACTAGCGGGCACTTGGACTATCTAGGTTAACTAGCGGGCACTTGGAATATCTAGGTTAACTAGCGGGCAATTGGACAATGTAGGTTCCCTAGTGGGCATTTGGACTATATAGGTTACCTAGTGGGCACTTGGACTATGTAGGTTAACTAGCGGGCACTTGGATTATCTAGGTTAACTAACAGGCAGTTGGACTATGTATGTTCCAGAGCGGGCAATTAGATTATGTAGGTTCCCTAGCGGGCAATTGGACTATCTAGGTTCCCTAAAGGGCACTTGGAGTATGTACGTTAACTAGCGGACAATTGGATGATCTAGGTTAACTAGTGCGTACTTGGACTATCTAGGTTACCTAGCGGTCCCTTGGACTACGTAGGTTAACTAGCGGACACTTGCACTATGTAGGTTACGTAGCGGGCACTTGGACTATCTAGGTTAACTAGCGGGCACTTGGACTATGTAGGTTAACGAACGAGCACTTGGACTATGTATGTTCCACAGCGGGCAATTGGACTATGTAGGTTCCCTAGCGGGCACTTGGACTATCTAGGTTCCCTAAAGGGCACTTGGACTATCTAGGTTACCAAACGGGCACTTGGACTATGTAGGTTAGTAACTGGCACTTCTACTATCTAGGTTAACTAGTGGGAACTTGGACTATGTAGGTTACCTAGCGGACACTTTGACTATCTTGGTTACCTAGCGGGCACTTGGACTATGTAGGTTAATTAGCGGACACTTGGACGAACTAGGTTAACGAGCGCGCCCTTGGACTATGTAGGTTACCTAGCGGGCACTTGGACTATCTAGGTTAGCTAACAGGAACTTGGACTATCTAGGTTACCTAGCGTGCACTTTGACTATGTAGGTTACCTAGCGGGCACTTGGACTATCTAGGTTATCTAACGGGTACTTGGACTATCTAGGTTACCTAGCGGGCACTTGGACTATGTAGGTTACCTAACGGGCACTTGGACTATGCAGGTAACCTAGCGGGCACTTTGAATGTCTAGGTTACATAGCGGGCACTTGGACTTCTAGGTTAACGAACGGGCATTCGGACAATGTAGGTTGCCTAGCGGGCACTTGGACGATCTAGGTTATGTAACGGGCCCTTGACTATCTAGGTTACCTTGCGGGAACTTTGACTATGTAGGTTGCCTAGCGGGCACTTGGACTATCTAGGTTATCTAACGGGCACTTGGACTACGTAGGTTAACTAGCGGACACTGGGACAATCTAGGTTAACTAGCGGGAACTTGGAATATGTAGGTTAATTAAGGGGCCCTTCGACTATGTAGGTTAACTAGCGGGAAATTGGACTATCTAGGTTACCTAGCGGGCACTTGGTCTATGTACAAACCCTAGCGGTCACTTGGACTATCTGGGTTACCTAGCAGGCACTTGGAATATGTATGTCCCCTAGTGGGCACTTGGACTATCTAGGTTAACTAACGGGCACTAGGACTATCTAGGTTAACAAACGGGCACTTGGTCTATCTAGGTTACCTAGCGGGCACTTGGACTATGTAGGTCAACTAGCGGGCCCTTGGACTATCTAGGTTAGTTAACGGGCATATGGATTATGTAGGTTAACTAGCGGACACTTGGACTATCCAGGTTACGAAGCGGGCACTTGGACTATGTAGTTTACCAAAAGGGCACTTGGACTATCTAGGTTAACGAATGGACACTTGGACTATATAGGTAACCTAGCGGGCAATTGGACTGTCTAGGTTACATAGCGGGCAATTGGCCTATCTAGGTTAACGAAAGGGCACTTGGACTATGTAGGTTAGCTAACAGGCACTTAGACTATCTAGGTTACCTAGCAGGCACTTGGACTATGTAGGTTACCTAGCGGACACTTGGACGATCTAGGGTAACTAGCGGGCACTTGGACTATCTAGTTTAACCAGCGGGCCCTTGGACTATCTAGGTTACCTAGCGGGCACTTGGACTATCTAGGTTACCTAGCGGGCACTTGGACTATCTAGGTTACCTAGCGGGCACTTGGACTATGTAGGTTAACTAGAAGGCACTTGGACTATCAAGGTTACCTAGCGGGCTCTTGGACTATGTAGGTTAACTAGAAGGCACTTGGACTATCAAGGTTACCTAGCGGGCTCTTGGACTATGTAGGTTACCTAGCGGGCACTTGGAGTGTCTAGGTTACCTAGCGGGCACTTGGACTATCTAGGTAAGAACGGGCACTTGGACTATGTTCGTTAACTAGTGGACACTTGGACAATCTAGGTTAGCTAACGGGCAATTGGACTATCAAGGTTACCTAACGGGCACTTGGACTATGTAGGTTACCTAGCAGGCACTTTGACTATCTAGGTTAACTAACGGGCACTGGGACTATGTAGGTTGGCTAGCGAGCACTTGGACTATGTAGGTTCCCTAGCGGGCGCTTGGACTATGTACATTCCCTAGCGGGTACTTGGACTGTCTAGGTTAACTATCGGGCAATTGGACTGTCTAGGTTACCTAGTGGGCACTTGGACTATGTAGTTTACCTAGCAGGCACTTGGACTATGTAGGTTAACCAGCGGGCACTTGGACTATCTAGGTTACCTAGCGGGCACTTTGACTATGTACGTTCCCTAGCGGGCACTTGGGCTATCTACGTTACCTAGCGGGCACTTGGACTATGTAGGTTAACGAACGGGCACTTGGACTATGTAGGTAACCTAGTGGTCACTTGGACTGTCTAGGTTACCTAGCGGGCATTTGGACTATGTAGGTTAACTAGCGGGCACTTGGACTATCTAGGTTACCTAGCGGGCCCTTCGTCTATGTAGGTTAACTAGCAGGCCCTTGGACAATGTAAGTTAACTAGAGGGCACTTGGATGATCCTGGTTAACTAGCGGGCACTTTGACTGTCTAGGTTAAGTAGCGGGCACTTGGACTATCTAGGTTAACTAGCGGGCACTTGGACTATGTAGGTTCCCTAGCGGGCATTTGGACTATATTGGTTACCTAGCGGGCACTTGGATTATGTAGGTTACCTAGCGGGCACTTGGACTATGTAGGTTAACTAGCGGGCACTTGGATTATCTAGGTTAACTAACAGGCACTTGGACTATGTATGTTCCAGAGCGGGCAATTGGACTATGTAGGTTCCCTAGCCGGCACTTGGACTATCTAGGTTCCCTAAAGGGCACATGGACTATCTAGGTTACCGAACGGGCACTTGGACAAAGTAGGTTAGGTAACGGGCACTTCTACTATCTAGGTTAACTAGTGGGAACTTGGACTATGTAGGTTACCTAGCGGACACTTTGACTATCTTGGTTACCTAGCGGGCACTTGGACTATGTAGGTTAATTAGCGGACACTTGGACGAACTAGGTTAACGAGCGGGCCCTTGGATTATGTAGGTTACCTAGCGGGCACTTGGACTATCTAGGTTAGCTAACAGGAACTTGGACTATCTAGGTTATCTAGCGGGCACTTTGACTATGTAGGTTACCTAGCGGGCACTTGGACTATCTAGGTTATCTAACGGGTACTTGGACTATCTAGGTTACCTAGCGGGCACTTGGACTATGTAGGTTACCGAACGGGCACTTGGACTATGCAGGTAACCTAGCGGGCACTTGGACTGTCTAGGTTAACGAACGGGCATTCGGACTATGTAGGTTGCCTAGCGGGCAATTGGACGATTTAGGTTAGGTAACGGGCCTTTGACTATCTAGGTTACCTAGCGGGAACTTTGACTATGTAGGTTGCTTAGCGGGCACTTGGACTATCTAGGTTACCTAACGGGCACTTGGACTATGTAGGTTAACTAGCGGACACTTGGACAATCTAGGTTAACTAGCGGGACCTTGGAATATGTAGGTTAACTAAGGGGCCCTTCGACTATGTAGGTTAACTAGCGGGCACTTGGACTATCTAGGTTACCTAGCGGGCACTTGGTCTATGTACAAACCCCAGCGGTCACTTGGACTATCTGGGTTACCTAGCGGGCACTTGGAATATGTACGTCCCCTAGTGGGCACTTGGACTATCTAGGTTAACTAACGGGCACTAGGACTATCTAGGTTAACAAACGGGCACTTGGTCTATCTAGGTTACCTAGCGGGCACTTGGACTATGTAGGTTAACTAGCGGTCCCTTGGACTATCTAGGTTAGTTAACGGGCATATGGATTCTGTAGGTTAACTAGCGGACACTTGGACGATCTAGGTTAACTAGGGGGCCCTATCAGTATGTAGGTTAACTAGCGGGCCTTTGGACTATGTAGGTTAACTAGCGGGCACTTGGATTATCTAAGTTACCTGGCGGGCACTTGAACTATGTAGGTTAACTAGTGGGCCCTTAGGCTATCTTGGTTAGCTAATGGTCAATTGGACTATGTAGGTTAATTAGCGGGTACTTGGACTATGTAGGTTCCCTAGCGGGCATTTGGACTATATAGATTACCTAGCGGGCACTTGGACTTTGTAGGTTACCTAGCGGGCACTTGGATTATCTAGGTTACCTAGCGGGCACTTGGATGATACAGGTTCCCTAGCCAGAACTAAGACTATTGGTTCCCTAAAGGGCACTTGGACTATGTAGGTTACATAGCGGGCACTTGGACTATGTAGGTTCCCTATCGGGCACTTGGACTATATAGGTTTCTATCGGGCACTTAGACTATGTAGGGTAACTAGCGGGCACATGGACTATCTAGGTTACCTAGCGGGCACTTGTTCTATGTATATACCCTAGCGGGTCTTGGACTATGTATGTCCCCTAGAGGGCACTTGGACTATCTAGGTTAACTAAAGGGCACTAGGTCTATCTAGTTTAACTAGCGGACACTAGGTCTATCTAGGTTACATAGCCGCCACTTGGACTATCTAGGTTAGCTAACAGGCACTTGGACTATCTATGATCCCTAGCGGGCACTTGTACTATCTATTTTACCTAGCTGGCACTTGGACTATGTAGGTCAACTAGCGGGCCCTTGGACTATCTAGGTTAGCTAACGGGCACTTGGACTATCTAGGTTACCTAACGGGCACTTGGATTATGTAGGTTCCCTAGCGGGCACTTAGACTATGTAGGTTTCCTTGCGGGCATTTGGACTATGTAGGTTACCTAGCGAGCACTTGGACTATATAGGTTCCCTAACGGGCACTTGGACTATGTAGGTTCCCTAGCGGTCACGTGGACTATGTAGGCTCCCTAAGGCACTTGGACTATGTAGGTTACCTATCGGGCACTTTGACTATGTAGGTTAACTAGCGGGCACTTGGACTATCCAGGTTACGAAGCGGGCACTTGGACTATGTAGGTTACCAAAAGGGCACTTGGACTATCTAGGGTAACGAATGGACACTTGGACTATATAGGTAAACTAGCGGGTACTTGGACTGTCTAGGTTACATAGCGGGCAATTGGCCTATCTAGGTTAACGAAAGGTCACTTGGACTATGTAGGTTAGCTAACAGGCACTTAGACTATCTAGGTTACCTAGCAGGCACTTGGACTATGTAGGTTACCTAGCGGACACTTGGACGATCTAGGGTAACTAGCGGGCACTTGGACTACCTAGGTAAACTAGCGGGCCCTTGGACTATCTAGGTTACCTAGCAGGCACTTGGACTATCTAGGTTAACTAGCGGGCACTTGGACTATCTAGGGTAACTAGCGGGCACTTGGACTATGTAGGTTAACTAGAAGGCACTTGGACTATCAAGGTTACCTAGCGGGCTCTTGGACTATGTAGATTACCTAGCGGGTACTTGGACTGTCTAGGTTACCTAGCGGG
This sequence comes from Tenrec ecaudatus, assembly GCF_050624435.1. Taxonomy (NCBI): domain Eukaryota; kingdom Metazoa; phylum Chordata; class Mammalia; order Afrosoricida; family Tenrecidae; genus Tenrec; species Tenrec ecaudatus. Next base: position 416,962 of record NW_027459046.1, on the reverse strand, counting down.
CACTTGGACTATCTAGGTTAACGAACAGGCACTTGGACTATGTTCGTTAACTAGCGGACACTTGGACAATCTAGGTTAGCTAACGGGCACTTGGACTATCTAGGTTACCTAGCGGGCACTTGGACTATGTAGGTTAACTAGAAGGCACTTGGACTATCAAGGTTACCTAGCGGGCTCTTGGACTATGTAGATTACCTAGCGGGTACTTGGACTGTCTAGGTTACCTAGCGGGCACTTGGACTATCTAGGTTAACGAACAGGCACTTGGACTATGTTCGTTAACTAGCGGACACTTGGACAATCTAGGTTAGCTAACGGGCAATTGGACTATCAAGGTTACCTAACGGGCACTTGGACTATGTAGGTTACCTAGCAGGCACTTTGACTATCTAGGTTAACTAACGGGCACTGGGACTATGGAGGTTGGCTAGCGAGCATTTGGACTATGTAGGTTCCCTAGCGGGCGCTTGGACTATGTAGGTTCCCTAGCGGGTACTTGGACTGTCTAGGTTAAGTAGCGGGCAATTGGACTGTCTAGGTTACCTAGTGGGCACTTGGACTATGTAGTTTACCTAGCAGGCACTTGGACTATGTAGGTTAACTAGCGGGCACTTGGACTATCTAGGTTACCTAGCGGGCACTTTGACTATGTACGTTCCCTAGAGGGGACTTGGGCTATCTACGTTACCTAGCGGGCACTTGGACTATGTAGGTTAACGAACGGGCACTTGGACTATGTAGGTAACCTAGTGGTCACTTGGACTGTCTAGGTTACCGAGCGGGCATTTGGACTATGTAGGTTAACTAGCGGGCACTTGGACTATCTAGGTTAACTAGCGGGCCCTTCGTCTATGTAGGTTAACTAGCAGGCCCTTGAACAATGTAAGTTAACTAGAGGGCACTTGGATGATCCTGGTTAACTAGCGGGCACTTGGACTGTCTAGCTTAACTAGCGGGCACTTGGACTATCTAGGTTAACTAGCGGGCACTTGGACTATGTAGGTTCCTAGCGGGAATTTGGACTATATAGGTTACCTAGCGGGCACTTGGACTATGTAAGTTCCCTAGCGGGCACTTGGACTATCTAGGTTCCCTAAAGGGCACTTGGACTATGTAGGTTACCTAGCGGACAATTGGACAATCTAGGTTAACTAGCGTGCACTTGGACTATGTAGGTTAAGTAGCGGACACTTGCACTATGTAGGTTACCTAGCGGGCAATTGGACTATGTAGGTTAACTAGCAGGCCTTTGGACTATCTAGGTTACGTAGCAGGCACTTGGACTATGTAGGTTAACTAGCGGGCACTTGCACTCTCTAGGTTACCTAGCGGGTACTTGGACTATGTACCTTCCTTAGCGGGCACTTGGACTATCTATGTTAACTAACGGGCACGTGGACTATGTAGGTTACCTAGCGGACCCTTGCACTATGTAGGTTACCTAGCGGGCATTTGGACTATGGAGGTTAACTAGAGGACACTTGGACGATCTAGGTTAACAAGTGGGCCCTTGGACTATGTAGGTTAACTAGCCGGCACTTGGACGGTCTAGGTTAACTAGCGGGCACTTGGACGATCTAGGTTAACCAGCGGGCACTTGGACTATCAAAGTTAACAAGCGAGCCCTTGGACTATGTAGGTTAACTAGCGGGCCCTTGGACTATCTAGGTTACCTAGATAGCATTTGGACTATCTAGGTTCCCTAGCGGGCATTTGGACTATGTGGGTTCCATAGCGGGCACTTGGACTATGTAGGTTCCCTATCGGGTACTTGCACTATGTAGGTTTCTATCGGGCATTTGGACTATGTAGGTTAACTAGCGGGCACTGGGACATCTAGGTTACCTAGCGGGCACTTGGTCTATGTACAAACCCTAGCGGGCACTTGGACTATCTGGGATACCTAGCGGGCACTTGTACTATCTAGGTTACCTAGCTGGCACTTGGACTGTGTAGGTCAAGTAGCGGGCCCTTGGACTATCTAGGTTAGCTAACGGGCACTTGGACTATCTAGGTTACCTAACGGGCACTTGGATTATGTAGGTTCGCTAGTTGGCACTTAGACTATGTAGGTTTCCTTGCGGGCATTTGGACTATGTAGGTTACCTTGCGAGCACTTGGACTTTGTAGGTTCCCTAAAGGGCACTTGGACTATGTAGGTTCCCTAGCGGTCACTTGGACAATGTAGGCTCCCTAGAAGGCACTTGGACTATGTAGATTACATATCAGGCACTTTGACTATGTAGGTTAACTAGCGGGCACATGGACTATCCAGGTTACGAAGCGGGCACTTGGACTATGTAAGTTACTAAACGGGCACTTGGACTATCTAGGTTAACGAACGGACACTTGGACTATGTAGTTAACCTAGCGGGAACTTGGACTGTATAGGTTACATAGCGGGCACTTGGAATATCTAGGTTAACGAACGGGCACTTGGACTACGTATGTTAGCTAACAGGCACTTTGACAATCTAGGTTACCTAGCAGGCACTTGGACTATGTAGGTTACCTAGCGGACACTTGGACGATCTAGGTTATCTAGTAGGCACTTGGACTATCTAGGTTAACTAGTGGGCCCTTGGACTATCTAGGTTTACTAGCGGGCACTTGGACTATCTAGGTTACCTAGCGGACACTTGGTAATCTACGTTATCTAACGGGCATTTGGACTATGTAGGTTCCCTAGTGGGCACTTGGATTATGTAGGTTCCCTAGAGGGCATATGGACTATGTAGGTTCCCAAGCGGGCACTTGGACTATCTTAGTTCCCTAAAGGGCACTTGGACTATCTAGGTTAACTAGCGGTCACTCGGACTATGTAGGTAACCTAGGGGGAACTTGGACTATCTAGGTTACCTAGCGGGCACTTGGACTATCTAGGTTACGTAGCGGGCACTTGGACAATGTACGTTCCCTAGCGGACACTTGGACTATCTAGGTTAACTAACGAGCCCTTTTACTATCTAGGTTAACTAGCGGGCTCTTGGACTATGTGTGTTAACTAGCCGGCACTTGGACTTCCTAGGTTACCTAGCGGGCTTTTGGATTATGTACGTTCCCTAGCGGGCACTTGGGCTATCTACGTTACCAAGCGGGCACTTGGACTATGTAGGTTAACTCGGGGGCACTTGGACTATCTAGGTTACCTAACGGGCACTTGGCCTATGTAGGTTCCTAGCAGGCACATGAACTACCTACGTTACCTAGCAGGTACTTGGACTATGTACGTTCCCTAGTGGGCAGTTAGACTATGTAGTTTCCCTAGCTGTACTTGAACTATCTTAGTTCCCTAAAGGGCAGTTGGACTATGTAGGTTCCCTGGCGGGCACTTGGACTATGTAGGTTCCCTAGCGGTCACTTGGACTATCTAGGTTAACTAGCGGGCACTTGAACTACCTACGTTACCTAGCGGGTACTTGGACTATGTAAGTTCCCTAGTGGGCAGTTAGACTATGTAGGTTCCCTAGCGGCACTTGGACTATCTTAGTTCCCTAAAGGGCACTTGGACTATGTAAGTTCCCTGGCGGGCACTTGGACTATATAGGTTCCCTAGCGGGCACTTGGACTATCTAGGTTAACTAGCGGGCACTTGGACTATGTAGGTTAACTAGCGGACACTTGCACTATGTAGGTTACCTAGCGGGCACTTGGACTATGTAGGTTAACTAGCAGGCCCTTGGACTATCTAGGTTACCTAGCAGGCACTTGGACTATGTATCTTAACTAGCGGGCACTTGCACTCTCTAGGTTACCTTCCGGGCACTTGGACTATGTACCTTCCCTAGCGGGCACTTGGACTATCTATGCAAACTAGCGGGCACTTGGACTATGTAGGTTACCTAGCGGGCACTTGAACTACCTACGTTACCTAGCGGGTACTTGGACTATGTATGTTCCCTAGCGGGCACTTGGGCTATCTACGTTACCTAGCGGGCAATAGGACTATGTAGGTTAACTAGGGGGCACTTCGACTATCTAGGTTAACTAATGGGTACTTGGAATATCTCGGTTTCCTAGCGGGCACATGGACTATATAGGTTACCTAGCGGGCACTTGGACTGTCTTGGATACGTAGCGGGCACATGAACTATCTAGGTTAACGAATGTGCACTTGGAATATGTAGGTTACCTAGCGGGCACTTGGACTATCTAGGTTACCTAACGGGCACTTGGACCATGTAGGTTCCTAGCGGGCACTTGGACTATGAAGGTAAACTAGCGGGCCCTTGGACTATGTAAGTTAATTAGTGGGCACTTGGACGATCTAGGTTAACTAGTGGGCACTTGGACTATCTAGGTTAACTAGCAGTCACTCGGACTATGTAGGTAACCTAGCGGGAACTTGCACTATCTAGGTTACCTAGCGGGCACTTGGACTATCTAGGTTAACGAACGGGCACTTGGACTATCTAGGTTACCTAGCGGACACTTGTACTATGTAGGTTAAATAGCGGACACTTGGACGATCTAGGTTAAATAGCGGGCATTTGGACTATATAGGTTACCTAGTGGGCACTTGAAATATTTAGGTTACCTAGCAGGCACTTGGACTATCTAGGTTACCTAGCGGGCACTTGAACTACCTACGTTACCTAGCGGGTACTTGGACTATGTACGTTCCCTAGTGGGCAGTTAGACTATGTAGGTTCCCTAGCGGCACTTGGACTATCTTAGTTCCTTCAAGGGCACTTGGACTATGTAGGTTCCCTGGCGGGCACTTGGACTATGTAGGTTCAGTAGCGGGCACTTGGACTATCTAGGTTAACTAGCGGGCACTTGGACTATGTAGGTTAACTAGCGGACACTTGCACTATGTAGGTTACCTAGCGGGCACTTGGACTATGTAGGTTAACTAGCAGGCCCTTGGACTATCTAGGTTACCTAGCAGGCACTTGGACTATGTATCTTAACTAGTGGGCACTTGCACTCTCTAGGTTACCTAGCGGGCACTTGGACTATGTACCTTCCCTAGCGGGCACTTGGACTATCTATGTTAACTAGCGGGCACTTGGACTATGTAGGTTACCTAGCGGACACTTGCACTATATAGGTTACCTAGCGGGCACTTGGACTATGTAGGTTAACTGTAGGATGCTTGGACGATCTAGGTTAACAAGTGGGCCCTTGGATTATGTAGGTTAACTAGCCGGCACTTGGATGATCTAGGTTAACTAGCGGGCACTTGGACGATCTAGGTTAACCAGCGGGCACGTGGACTATCAAAGTTAACAAGCGAGCCTTTGGACTATGTAGGTTAACTAGCGGGCCCTTGGACTATCTAGGTTACCTAGATAGCACTGGGACTATATAGGTTCCCTAGCGGGCACTTGGACTATCTAGGTTAACGAACGGGCACTTGGACTATGCAGGTAACCTAGCCGGCACTAGGACTGTCTAGGTTACATAGCGGGCACTTGGACTTCTAGGTTAATGAATGGGCATTTGGACTATGTAGGTTGCCTAGCGAGCACTTGGACTATCTAGGTTAGGTAACGGGCAGTTGGACTATCTAGGTTATCTAGCGGGAACTTGGACAATGTAGGTTACCAAGCGGGCACTTGTACTATCTAGGTTACCTAACGGGCACTTGGACTATGCAGGTAACCTAGCGGCACTTGGACTGTCTAGGTTACCTAGCGGGCACTTGGACTAAGTACGTTCCCTAGCGAGCACTTGGATTATCTAGGTTACCTAGCGGACACTTGGACTATGTACGTTCCCTAGCGGGCCCTTGGACTATCTAAGTTAACTAACGGGCACTTGGACTATCTAGGTTAAATAGCGGGCACTTGGACTATGTAGATTACCTAGTGGGCACTCGGACTATGTACGTTCCCTAGCGGGCACTTGGACTATCTAGGTTACCTAGCGGGCCCTTGGACTATCTAGGTTACCTAACGGGCACTTGGACTATGCAGGTAACCTAGCGGCACTTGGACTGTCTAGGTTACCTAGCGGGCACTTGGACTAAGTACGTTCCCTAGCGAGCACTTGGATTATCTAGGTTACCTAGCGGACACTTGGACTATGTACGTTCCCTAGCGGGCACTTGGACTATCTAAGTTAAGTAACGGGCACTTGGACTATCTAGGCTAAATAGCGGGCACTTGGACTATGTAGGTTACCTAGTGGGCACTCGGACTATGTACGTTCCCTAGCGGGCACTTGGACTATCTAGGTTACCTAGCGGGCCCTTGGACTATGTACGTTCCCTAGCGGGCACTTGAACTATTTAGGTTACCTAGCGAGCACTTGGACTATCTAGGTTAACTAAGGGGCACTTGGACTATCTAGGTTACCTAGCGGGCCCTTGGACTATGTACGTTCCCTAGCGGCACTTGAACTATCTATGAAAACTAGCGGGCACTTGGATTTTGAAGGTTACCTAGCGGGCATTTGGACTATGTAGGATCCCTAGTGGGCACTTGAACTATGTAGGTTACCTAGCGGGCACTTAGACTATCTAGGTTAACTAAGGGGCACCAGGACTATCTAGGTTACCTAGCGGGCACTTGAAATATGTAGGTTACCTAGCAGGCACTTGGACTATCTAGGTTACCTAGCGGGCACTTGAACTATCTACGATACCTAGCGGGTATTTGGACAATGTCGGTTTAACTAGCGGGCTGTTGGACAATCTAGGTTACCTAGTGGACACTTGGACCATCTAGGTTAACTAACGGGCACTTGGACTATGTAGGTTCCCTAGTGGGCACTTGGACTATGTAGGTTCCCGAGCGGGCACTTGGACTATCTTAGTTCCCTAAAGGGCACTTTGATTATGTAGGTTCCCTAGCGGGCACTTGGACTATGTAGGTTCCATAGCGGGCACTTGGACTATGTAGGTTCACTAGCAGGCATTTGGATTATCTAGGTTACCTTGCTGGCACTTGGACTATCTAGGTTAACTAACGGGCACTTGGACTATCTAGGTTATCTAGCGGGCCCTTGTACTATGTAGGTTAATAGCGGGCCCTTGGACTATCTAGGTTACCTAGCGGGCACTTGGACTATCTTAGTTCCCTAAAGGGCACTTGGACTATATAGTTTACTTAGCAGGCACTTGGACTATGTAGGTTAACTAGCGGGCACTTGGACTATCTAGGTTACCTAGCGGGCACTTGGACTATGTACGTTCCCTAGTGGGCACTTGGGCTGTCTACGTTACCTAGCGGGCACTTGGACTATGTAGGTTAACGAACGGGCACTTGGACTATGAAGGTAACCTAATGGTCACTTGGACTGTCTAGGTTACCTAGCGGGCACTTGGACTATGTAGGTTAACTAGCGGGCTCTTGGTCTAAGTAGGTTAACTAGCAGGCCCTTTGACTATGTAAGTTAAATAGGGGGCACTTGGACGATCCTAGTTAACTAGCGGGCACTTGGACTATCTAGGTTAACTAGCGGGCACTTGGAATATCTAGGTTAACTAGCAGGCACTTGGACTATGTAGGTTACCTAGCGGACACTTGGAATATCTAGGTTAACTAGCGGGCACTTGGACTATCTAGGTTAACTAGCGGGCCCTTGGACTATCTAGGTTGACTAGCGGGCACTTGTATTATCTAGGTTAACTAGCGGGCACTTGCACTACGTAGGTTACCTAGCGGGCACATGGACTATGTAGGTTACCTAGCGGGCACTTGGACTATCTAGGTTACCTAGCCCGCACTTGGACTATGTAGGTTAACTATAAGGCACTTGGACTATCAAGGTTACCTAGCGGGCTCTTGGACTATGTAGGTTACCAGCGGGCACTTGGACTGTCTAGGTTAACGAACGTGCACCTGGACTATGTAGGTAACCTACCGGGCACTTGGACTGTCTAGGTTACCTAGCGGGCACTAGGACTATCTAGGTTAATGAACGGACACTTGGACTATGTAGGTAACCTAGCGGGAACATGGACTGTCTAGGTTACATAGCGGGCACTTGGAGTATCTAGGTTAACGAACGGGCACTTGGACTATGTAGGTTAGCTAACAGGCACTTTAACTATCTAGGTTACCTAGCAGGCACTTGGAATATGTAGGTTACCTAGCGGACACTTGGACAATCTAGGTTAACTAGCGCGCACTTGGACTATCTAGGTTAACTAGCGTGCACTTGGACTATATTAGTTACCCAGCGGGCACATGGACTATGTAGGTTACCTAGCGTGCCCTTGGACTATCTAGGTTAACTAGCGTGCACTTGGACTATATTAGTTACCCAGCGGGCACTTGGACTATTTAGGTTACCTAGCGGGCACTTGGACTATCTAGGTTACCAGCGGGCACTTGGACTATCTAGCTTAACGAACGTGCACTTGGACTATGTATGTAAACTAGCGGGCACTTGGACTGTCTAGGTTACCTAGCGGGCACTTGGACTATATAGGTTAACGAACGGGCACTTGGACTATGTAGGTTAACTAGAGGACACTTGGACTATCTAGGTTAGCTAACGAGCAATTGGACTATCAAGGTTACCTAACGGGCACTTGGACTATGTAGGTTACCTGGCGGGCTTTTGGACTATATTGGTTACCTAGCAGGCAGTTTGACTATCTAGGTTAACTAAAGGGCACTTGGACTATGTATGTTGCCTAGCGAGCAATGGACTATGTAGGTTCCCTAGCAGGCGCTTGGACTTTGTAGGTTCCCTAGCGGGCACTTGGACTATCTAGGTTAACTAGCAGTCACTCGGACTATGTAGGTAACCTAGCGGGAACTTGCACTATCTAGGTTACCTAGCGGGCACTTGGACTATCTAGGTTAACGAACGGGCACTTGGACTATCTAGGTTACCTAGCGGACACTTGTACTATGTAGGTTAAATAGCGGACACTTGGACGATCTAGGTTAAATAGCGGGCATTTGGACTATATAGGTTACCTAATGGGCAATTGAAATATTTAGGTTACCTAGCAGGCACTTGGACTATCTCGGTTACCTAGCGGGCACTTGAACTACCTACGTTACCTAGCGGGTACTTGGACTATGTACGTTCCCTAGTGGGCAGTTAGACTATGTAGGTTCCCTAGCGGCACTTGGACTATCTTAGTTCCCTCAAGGGCACTTGGACTATGTAGGTTCCCTGGCGGGCACTTGGACTATGTAGGTTCAGTAGCGGGCACTTTGACTATCTAGGTTAACTAGCGGGCACTTGGACTATGTAGGTTAACTAGCGGACACTTGCACTATGTAGTTACCTAGCGGGCACTTGGACTATGTAGGTTAACTAGCATGCCCTTGGACTATCTAGGTTACCTAGCAGGCACTTGGACTATGTATCTTAACTAGTGGGCACTTGCACTCTCTAGGTTACCTAGCGGGCACTTGGACTATGTACCTTCCCTAGCGGGCACTTGGAGTATCTATGTTAACTAGCGGGCACTTGGACTATGTAGGTTACCTAGCGTACACTTGCACTATATAGGTTACCTAGCGGGCACTTGGACTATGTAGGTTAACTGTAGGACGCTTGGACGATCTAGGTTAACAAGTGGGCCCTTGGATTATGTAGGTTAACTAGCCGGCACTTGGATGATCTAGGTTAACTAGCGGGCACTTGGACGATCTAGGTTAACCAGCGGGCACGTGGACTATCAAAGTTAACAAGCGAGCCTTTGGACTATGTAGGTTAACTAGCGGGCCCTTGGACTATCTAGGTTACCTAGATAGCACTGGGACTATATAGGTTCCCTAGCGGGCTCTTGGACTATCTAGGTTAACGAACGGGCACTTGGACTATGCAGGTAACCTAGCCGGCACTAGGACTGTCTAGGTTACATAGCGGGCACTTGGACTTCTAGGTTAATGAATGGGCATTTGGACTATGTAGGTTGCCTAGCGAGCACTTGGACTATCTAGGTTAGGTAACGGGCAGTTGGACTATCTAGGTTATCTAGCGGGAACTTGGACAATGTAGGTTACCAAGCGGGCACTTGTACTATCTAGGTTACCTAACGGGCACTTGGACTATGCAGGTAACCTAGCGGCACTTGGACTGTCTAGGTTACCTAGCGGGCACTTGGACTAAGTACGTTCCCTAGCGAGCACTTGGATTATCTAGGTTACCTAGCGGACACTTGGACTATGTACGTTCCCTAGCGGGCCCTTGGACTATCTAAGTTAACTAACGGGCACTTGGACTATCTAGGCTAAATAGCGGGCACTTGGACTATGTAGATTACCTAGTGGGCACTCGGACTATGTACGTTCCCTAGCCGGCACTTGGACTATCTAGGTTACCTAGCGGGCCCTTGGACTATCTAGGTTACCTAATGGGCACTTGGACTATGCAGGTAACCTAGCGGCACTTGGACTGTCTAGGTTACCTAGCGGGCACTTGGACTAAGTACGTTCCCTAGCGAGCACTTGGATTATCTAGGTTACTTAGCGGACACTTGGACTATGTACGTTCCCTAGCGGGCACTTGGACTATCTAAGTTAAGTAACGGGCACTTGGACTATCTAGGCTAAATAGCGGGCACTTGGACTATGTAGGTTACCTATTGGGCACTCGGACTATGTACGTTCCCTAGCGGGCACTTGGACTATCTAGGTTACCTAGCGGGCCCTTGGACTATGTACGTTCCCTAGCGGGCACTTGAACTATTTAGGTTACCTAGCGAGCACTTGGACTATCTAGGTTAACTAAGGGGCACTTGGACTATCTAGGTTACCTAGAGGGCCCTTGGACTATGTACGTTCCCTAGCGGCACTTGAACTATCTATGAAAACTAGCGGGCACTTGGATTTTGAAGGTTACCTAGCGGGCATTTGGACTATGTAGGATCCCTAGTGGGCACTTGAACTATGTAGGTTACCTAGCGGGCACTTAGACTATCTAGGTTAACTAAGGGGCACCAGGACTATCTAGGTTACCTAGCGGGCACTTGAAATATGTAGGTTACCTAGCAGGCACTTGGACTATCTAGGTTACCTAGCGGGCACTTGAACTATCTACGATACCTAGCGGGTATTTGGACAATGTCGGTTTAACTAGCGGGCTGTTGGACAATCTAGGTTACCTAGTGGACACTTGGACCATCTAGGTTAACTAACGGGCACTTGGACTATGTAGGTTCCCTAGTGGGCACTTGGACTATGTAGGTTCCCGAGCGGGCACTTGGACTATCTTAGTTCCCTAAAGGGCACTTTGATTATGTAGGTTCCCTAGCGGGCACTTGGACTATGTAGGTTCACTAGCAGGCACTGGGATTATCTAGGTTACCTTGCTGGCACTTGGACTATCTAGGTTAACTAACGGGCACTTGGACTATCTAGGTTATCTAGCGGGCCCTTGTACTATGTAGGTTAATAGCGGGCCCTTGGACTATCTAGGTTACCTAGCGGGCACTTGGACTATCTTAGTTCCCTAAAGGGCACTTGGACTATATAGTTTACTTAGCAGGCACTTGGACTATGTAGGTTAACTAGCGGGCACTTGGACTATCTAGGTTACCTAGCGGGCACTTGGACTATGTACGTTCCCTAGTGGGCACTTGGGCTGTCTATGTTACCTAGCGGGCACTTGGACTATGTAGGTTAACGAACGGGCACTTGGACTATGTAGGTAACCTAATGGTCACTTGGACTGTCTAGGTTACCTAGCGGGCACTTGGACTATGTAGGTTAACTAGCGGGCTCTTGGTCTAAGTAGGTTAACTAGCAGGCCCTTTGACTATGTAAGTTAAATAGAGGGCACTTGGACGATCCTAGTTAACTAGCGGGCACTTGGACTATCTAGGTTAACTAGCGGGCACTTGGAATATCTAGGTTAACTAGCAGGCACTTGGACTATGTAGGTTACCTAGCGGACACTTGGAATATCTAGGTTAACTAGCGGGCACTTGGACTATCTAGGTTAACTAGCGGGCCCTTGGACTATCTAGGTTGACTAGCGGGCACTTGTATTATCTAGGTTAACTAGCGGGCACTTGCACTACGTAGGTTACCTAGCGGGCACATGGACTATGTAGGTTACCTAGCGGGCACTTGGACTATCTAGGTTACCTAGCCCGCACTTGGACTATGTAGGTTAACTATAAGGCACTTGGACTATCAAGGTTACCTAGCGGGCTCTTGGACTATGTAGGTTACCAGCGGGCACTTGGACTGTCTAGGTTAACGAACGTGCACCTGGACTATGTAGGTAACCTAGTGGGCACTTGGACTGTCTAGGTTACCTAGCAGGCACTAGGACTATCTAGGTTAATGAACGGACACTTGGACTATGTAGGTAACCTAGCGGGAACATGGACTGTCTAGGTTACATAGCGGGCACTTGGAGTATCTAGGTTAACGAACGGGCACTTGGACTATGTAGGTTAGCTAACAGGCACTTTAACTATCTAGGTTACCTAGCAGGCACTTGGAATATGTAGGTTACCTAGCGGACACTTGGACAATCTAGGTTAACTAGCGCGCACTTGGACTATCTAGGTTAACTAGCGTGCCCTTGGACTATCTAGGTTAACTAGCGTGCACTTGGACTATATTAGTTACCCAGCGGGCACATGGACTATGTAGGTTACCTAGCGTGCCCTTGGACTATCTAGGTTAACTAGCGTGCACTTGGACTATATTAGTTACCCAGCGGGCACTTGGACTATTTAGGTTACCTAGCGGGCACTTGGACTATCTAGGTTACCAGCAGGCACTTGGACTATCTAGCTTAACGAACGTGCACTTGGACTATGTATGTAAACTAGCGGGCACTTGGACTGTCTAGGTTACCTAGCGGGCACTTGGACTATATAGGTTAACGAACGGGCACTTGGACTATGTAGGTTAACTAGAGGACACTTGGACTATCTAGGTTAGCTAACGGGCAATTGGACTATCAAGGTTACCTAACGGGCACTTGGACTATGTAGGTTTCCTGGCGGGCACTTGGACTATATTGGTTACCTAGCAGGCAGTTTGACTATCTAGGTTAACTAAAGGGCACTTGGACTATGTAGGTTGCCTAGCGAGCAATGGACTATGTAGGTTCCCTAGCAGGCGCTTGGACTTTGTAGGTTCCCTAGCGGTTACTTGGACTGTCTAGGTTAACTAGCGGGCAATTGGACTGTCTAGGTGACGTAGCGGGCACTTGGACTATGTAGTTTACCTAGCGGGCACTTGGACTATATACGTTCCCTAACGGGCACTTGGGCTATCTACGTTACCTAGCGGGCACTTGGACTATGTAGGTTAACGAACGGGCACTTGGACTATGTAGGTAACCTAGTGGTCACTTGGACTGTCTAGGTTACCTAGCGCGTACTTGGACTATCTAGGTTAACTAGCGGTCCCTTGGACTATGTAGGTTAACTAGCGGACACTGCACTATGTAGGTTACCTAGTGGGCACTTGGACTATGTAGGTTACCTAGCGGGCACTTGGACTATGTAGGTTAACTAGCGGGCACTTGCATTATCTAGGTTAACTAACAGGCACTTGGACTATGTATGTTTCAGAGCGGGAAATTAGATTATGTAGGTTCCCTAGCGGGCACTTGGACTATCTAGGTTCCCTAAAGGGCACTTGGACTATGTAGGTTAACTAGCGGACAATTGGATGATCTAGGTTAACTAGCGCGTACTTGGACTATCTAGGTTACCTAGCGGTCCCTTGGACTACGTAGGTTTACTAGCGGACACTTGCACTATGTAGGTTACCTAAAGGGCACTTGGACTATCTAGGTTAACTAGCGAGCACTTGGACTATGTAGGTTAACTAGCGGACACTTACACTATGTAGGTTACCTAGTGGGCTCTTGGACTATGTAGGTTAACTAGCAGGCCCTTGGACTATCTAGGTGACCTAGCAGGCACTTGGACTATGTAGGTTAACTAGCGGGCGCTTGCACTATGTAGGTTACCTAGCGGGCTCTTGGACTATGTAGGTTAACTAGCAGGCCCTTGGACTATCTAGGTATCCTAGCAGGCACTTGGACTATGTAGGTTAACTAGCGGGCACTTGCACTCTCTAGTTTATCTAGCGGGCACTTGGACTATGTACCTTCCCTAGCGGGCACTTGGACTATCTATGTTAACTAGCGGGCACTTGGACTATGTAGGTTGCCTAGCGGGCACTTGGATGATCTAGGTTAGGTAACGGGAACTTGGACTATCTAGGTTAGCTAACAGGAACTTGGACTATCTAGGTTACCTAGCGGGCAATAGGACTATGTAGGTTACCTAGCGGGAACTTGGACAATCTAGGTTACCAGCGGGCACTTGGACTATCTAGGTTAACGAACGAGCACTTGGACTATGTAGGTTAACTAGCGGACACTTGGACTATCTAGGTTAGCTAACGGGCAATTGGACTATCAAGGTTACCTAACGGGCACTTGGACTATGTAGGTTACCTAGCGGGCACTTGGACTATGTAGGTTAACTAGCGCACACTTGGACTATCTAGGTTACCTAGCGGGCACTTGGACTATATACGTTCCCTAGCGGGCATTGGGCTATCTACGTTACCTAGAGGGCACTTGGACTATCTAGGTTAACGAACGGGCACTTGGACTATGTAGGTAACCTAGTGGTCACTTGGACTGTCTAGGTTACCTAGCGGGCACTTGGACTATGTAGGTTAACTAGCGGACAATTGGACGATCTAGGTTAACTAACAGGCACTTGGACTATGTATGTTCCAGAGCGGGCAATGAGATTATGTAGGTTCGCTAGCGGGCACTTGGACTATCTAGGTTCCCTAAAGGGCACTTGGACTATGTAAGTTAACTAGAGGACAATTGGACGATCTAGGTTAACTAGCGCGTACTTGGACTATCTAGGTTAACTAGCGGTCCCTTGGACTACGTAGGTTAACTAGCGCACACTTGGACTATCTAGGTTAACTAGCGGGCCCTTGGTCTATGTAGGTTAACTAGCAGGCCCTTGGACTATGTAAGTTAACTAGAGGGCACTTGGACGATACTGGTTAACTAGCGGGCACTTGGACTATCTAGGTTAACTAGCGGGCACTTGGACTATCTAGGTTAACTAGCGGGCACTTGGGCAATGTAGGTTCCCTAGTGGGCATTTGGACTATATAGGTTACCTAGCGGGCACTTGGACTATGTAGGTTAACTAGCGAGCACTTGGATTATCTAGGTTAACTAACAGGCACTTGGACTATGTATGTTCCAGAGCGGGCAATTAGATTATGTAGGTTCCCTAGCGGGCACTTGGACTATCTAGGTTCCCTAAAAGGCACTTGGACTATGTAGGTTAACTAGCGGACAATTGGATGATCTAGGTTAACTAGTGCATACTTGGACTATCTAGGTTACCTAGCGGTCCCTTGGACTACGTAGGTTAACTAGCGGACACTTGCACTATGTAGGTTACCTGGCGGGCACTTGGACTATCTAGGTTAACTAGCGGGCACTTGGACTATGTAGGTTAACTAGCGGACACTTGCACTATGTAGGTTACCTAGTGGGCTCTTGGACTTTGTAGGTTAACTAGCAGGCCCTTGGACTATCTAGGTTACCTAGCAGGCACTTGTACTATGTAGGTTAACTAGCGGGCACTTGCACTCTCTAGTTTACCTAGCGGGCACTTGGACTATGTACCTTCCCTAGCGGGCACTTGGATTATCTATGTTAACTAGCGGGCACATGGACTATGTAGGTTGCCTAGCGGGCACTTGGACGATCTAGGTTAGGTAACGGGCACTTGGACTATCTAGGTTACCTAGCAGGCACTTTGACTATCTAGGTTAACTAACGGGCACTTGGACTATGTAGGTTCCCTAGCGGGCGCTTGGACTATGTACGTTCCCTAGCGGTTACTTGGACTGTCTAGGTTAACTAGCGGGCAATTAGACTGTCTAGGTTACCTAGTGGGCACTTGGACTATGTAGTTTACCTAGCATGCACTTGGACTATGTAGGTTAACTAGCGCACACTTGGACTATCTAGGTTACCTAGCGGGCACTTGGACTATATACGTTCCCTAGCGGGCATTGGGCTATCTACGTTAACTAGCGGGCACTTGGACTATCTAGGTTATCTAACGGGTACTTGGACTATCTAGGTTACCTAGCGGGCACTTGGACTATGTAGGTTACCTAACGGGCACTTGGACTATGCAGGTAACCTAGCGGGCACTTTGAATGTCTAGGTTACATAGCGGGCACTTGGACTTCTAGGTTAACGAACGGGCATTCGGACTATGTAGGTTGCCTAGCGGGCACTTGGACGATCTAGGTTATGTAACGGGCCCTTGACTATCTAGGTACCTTGCGGGAACTTTGACTATGTAGGTTGCCTAGCGGGCACTTGGACTCTCTAGGTTACCTAACGGGCACTTGGACTATGTAGGTTAACTAGCGGACACTGGGACAATCTAGGTTAACTAGCGGGAACTTGGAATATGTAGGTTAATTAAGGGGCCCTTCGACTATGTAGGTTAACTAGCGGGAAATTGGACTATCTAGGTTACCTAGCGGGCACTTGGTCTATGTACAAACCCTAGCGGTCACTTGGATTATCTGGGTTACCTAGCAGGCACTTGGAATATGTACGTCCCCTAGTGGGCACTTGGACTATCTAGGTTAACTAACGGGCACTAGGACTATCTAGGTTAACAAACGGGCACTTGGTCTATCTAGGTTACCTAGCGGGCACTTGGACTATGTAGGTCAACTAGCGGGCCCTTGGACTATCTAGGTTAGTTAACGGGCATATGGATTATGTAGGTTAACTAGCGGACACTTGGACGATCTAGGTTAACTAGCGGGCCGTATCACTATGTAGGTTAACTTGCGGGCCTTTGGACTATGTAGGTTAACTAGCGGGCACTTGGATTATCTAAGTTACCTGGCGGGCACTTGAACTATGTAGGTTAACTAGTGGGCCCTTAGACTATCGTGGTTAGCTAATGGTCAATTGGACTACTTAGGTTAATTAGCGGGTACTTGGACTATGTAGGTTCCCTAGCGGGCATTTGGACTATATAGATTACCTAGCGGGCACTTGGACTTTGTAGGTTACCTAGCGGGCACTTGGATTATCTAGGTTACCTAGCGGGCACTTGGATGATACAGGTTCCCTAGCCAGCACTAAGACTATTGGTTCCCTAAAGGGCACTTGGACTATGTAGGTTCCATAGTGGGCACTTGGACTATGTAGGTTCCCTATCGGGCACTTGGACTATATAGGTTTCTATCGGGCACTTAGACTATATAGGTTAACTAGCGGGCACATGGGCTATCTAGGTTACCTAGCGGGCACTTGTTCTATGTACATACCCTACCGGGCACTTGGACTATGTATGTCCCCTAGAGGGCACTTGGAATATCGAGGTTAACTAAAGGGCACTAGGACTATCTAGTTTAACTAGCGGGCACTAGGTCTATCTAGGTTACATAGCCCCCACTTGGACTATCTAGGTTAGCTAACAGGCACTTGGACTATCTATGATCCCTAGCGGGCACTTGTACTATCTAGGTTACCTAGTTGGCACTTGGACTATGTAGGTCAACTAGCGGGCCCTTGGACTATCTAGGTTAGCTAACGGGCACTTGGACTATCTAGGTTACCTAACGGGCACTTGGATTATTTAGGTTCCCTAGCGGGCACTTAGACTATGTAGGTTACCTTGCGAGCACTTGGACTATATAGGTTCCCTAACGGGCACTTGGACTATGTAGGTTCCCTAGCGGTCACGTGGACTATGTAGGCTCCCTAGAAGGCACTTGGACTATGTAGGTTACCTATCGGGCACTTTGACTATGTAGGTTAACTAGCGGGCACTTGGACTATCCAGGTTACGAAGCGGGCACTTGGACTATGTAGTTTACCAAAAGGGCACTTGGACTATCTAGGTTAACGAATGGACACTTGGACTACATAGGTAACCTAGCGGGCAATTGGACTGTCTAGGTTACATAGCGGGCAATTGGCCTATCTAGGTTAACGAAAGGGCACTTGGACTATGTAGGTTAGCTAACAGGCATTTAGACTATCTAGGTTACCTAGCAGGCACTTGGACTATGTAGGTTACCTAGCGGGCCCTTGGACGATCTAGGGTAACTAGCGGGCACTTGGACTATCTAGTTTAACCAGCGGGCCCTTGGACTATCTAGGTTACCTAGCGGGCACTTGGACTATCTAGGTTACCTAGCGGGCACTTGGACTATCTAGGTTACCTAGCGGGCACTTGGACTATGTAGGTTAACTAGAAGGCACTTGGACTATCAAGGTTACCTAGCGGGCTCTTGGACTATGTAGGTTAACTAGAAGGCACTTGGACTATCAAGGTTACCTAGCGGGCTCTTGGACTATGTAGGTTACCTAGCGGGCACTTGGAGTGTCTAGGTTACCTAGCGGGCACTTGGATATCTAGGTAAGAATGGGCACTTGGACTATGTTCGTTAACTAGCGGACACTTGGACAATCTAGGTTAGTAACGGGCAATTGGACTATCAAGGTTACCTAACGGGCACTTGGACTATGTAGGTTACCTAGCAGGCACTTTGACTATCTAGGTTAACTAACGGGCACTGGGAGTATGTAGGTTGGCTAGCGAGCACTTGGACTATGTAGGTTCCCTAGCGGGCGCTTGGACTATGTAGATTCCCTAGCGGGTACTCGGACTGTCTAGGTTAACTATCGGGCAATTGGAATGTCTAGGTTACCTAGTGGGCACTTGGACTATGTAGTTTACCTAGCAGGCACTTGGACTATGTAGGTTAACCAGCGGGCACTTGGACTATCTAGGTTACCTAGCGGGCACTTTGACTATGTATGTTCCCTAGCGGGCACTTGGGCTATCTACGTTACCTAGCGGGCACTTGGACTATGTAGGTTAACGAACGGGCACTTGGACTATGTAGGTAACCTAGTGGTCACTTGGACTGTCTAGGTTACCTAGCGGGCATTTGGACTATGTAGGTTAACTAGCGGGCACTTGGACTATCTAGGTTACCTAGCGGGCCCTTCGTCTATGTAGGTTAACTAGCAGGCCCTTGGACAATGTAAGTTAACTAGAGGGCACTTGGATGATCCTGGTTAACTAGCGGGCACTTTGACTGTCTAGGTTATGGAGCGGGCACTTGGACTATCTAGGTTAACTAGCGGGCACTTGGACTATGTAGGTTCCCTAGCGGGCATTTGGACTATATTGGTTACCTAGCGGGCACTTGGATTATGTAGGTTACCTAGCGGGCACTTGGACTATGTAGGTTAACTAGCGGGCACTTGGATTATCTAGGTTTACTAACAGGCACTTGGACTATGTATGTTCCAGAGCGGGCAATTGGACTATGTAGGTTCCCTAGCCGGCACTTGGACTATCTAGGTTCCCTAAAGGGCACATGGACTATCTAGGTTACCGAACGGGCACTTGGACTATGTAGGTTAGGTAACGGGCACTTCTACTATCTAGGTTAACTAGTGGGAACTTGGACTATGTAGGTTACCTAGCGGACACTTTGACTATCTTGGTTACCTAGCGGGCACTTGGAATATGTAGGTTAATTAGCGGACACTTGGACGAACTAGGTTAACGAGCGGGCCCTTGGATTATGTAGGTTACCTAGCGGGCACTTGGACTATCTAGGTTAGCTAAAAGGAACTTGGACTATCTAGGTTACCTAGCGGGCACTTTGACTATGTAGGTTACCTAGCGGGCACTTGGACTATCTAGGTTATCTAACGGGTACCTGGACTATCTAGGTTACCTAGCGGGCACTTAGACTATGTAGGTTACCGAACGGGCACTTGGACTATGCAGGTAACCTAGCGGGCACTTGGACTGTCTAGGTTAACGAACGGGCATTCGGACTATGTAGGTTGCCTAGCGGGCAATTGGACGATTTAGGTTAGGTAACGGGCCTTTGACTATCTAGGTTACATAGCGGGAACTTTGACTATGTAGGTTGCTTAGCGGGCACTTGGACTATCTAGGTTACCTAACGGGCACTTGGACCATGTAGGTTAACTAGCGGACACTGGGACAATCTAGGTTAACTAGCGTGACCTTGGAATATGTAGGTTAACTAAGGGGCCCTTCGACTATGTAGGTTAACTAGCGGGCACTTGGACTATCTAGGTTACCTAGCGGGCACTTGGTCTATGTACAAACCCTAGCGGTCACTTGGACTATCTGGGTTACCTAGCGGGCACTTGGAATATGTACGTCCCCTAGTGGGCATTTGGACTATCTAGGTTAACTAACGGGCACTAGGACTATCTAGGTTAACAAACGGGCACTTGGTCTATCTAGGTTACCTAGCGGGCACTTGGACTATGTAGGTTAACTAGCGGTCCCTTGGACTATCTAGGTTAGTTAACGGGCATATGGATTCTGTAGGTTAACTAGCGGACACTTGGACGATCTAGGTTAACTAGCGGGCCCTATCAGTATGTAGGTTAACTAGCGGGCCTTTGGACTATGTAGGTTAACTAGCGGGCACTTGGATTATCTAAGTTACCTGGCGGGCACTTGAACTATGTAGGTTAACTAGTGGGCCCTTAGGCTATCTTGGTTAGCTAATGGTCAATTGGACTATGTAGGTTAATTAGCGGGTACTTGGACTATGTAGGTTCCTTAGCGGGCATTTGGACTATATAGATTACCTAGCGGGCACTTGGACTTTGTAGGTTACCTAGCGGGCACTTGGATTATCTAGGTTACCTAGCGGGCACTTGGATGATACAGGTTCCCTAGCCAGAACTAAGACTATTGGTTCCCTAAAGGGCACTTGGACTATGTAGGTTACAAAGCGGGCACTTGGACTATGTAGGTTCCCTATCGGGCACTTGGACTATATAGGTTTCTATCGGGCACTTAGACTATGTAGGGTAACTAGCGGGAACATGGACTATCTTGGTTACCTAGCGGGCACTTGTTCTATGTATATACAATAGCGGGTCTTGGACTATATATGTCTCCAAAAGGGCACTTGGACTATCTAGGTTAACTAAAGGGCACTAGGTCTATCTAGTTTAACTAGCGGACACTAGGTCTATCTAGGTTACATAGCCGCCACTTGGACTATCTAGGTTAGCTAACAGGCACTTGGACTATCTATGATCCCTAGCGGGCACTTGTACTATCTATTTTACCTAGCTGGCACTTGGACTATGTAGGTCAACTAGCGGGCCCTTGGACTATCTAGGTTAGCTAACGGGCACTTGGACTATCTAGGTTACCTAACGGGCACTTGGATTATGTAGGTTCCCTAGCGGGCACTTAGACTATGTAGGTTTCCTTGCGGGCATTTGGACTATGTAGGTTACCTAGCGAGCACTTGGACTATATAGGTTCCCTAACGGGCACTTGGACTATGTAGGTTCCCTAGCGGTCACGTGGACTATGTAGGCTCCCTAAGGCACTTGGACTATGTAGGTTACCTATCGGGCACTTTGACTATGTAGGTTAACTAGCGGGCACTTGGACTATCCAGGTTACGAAGCGGGCACTTGGACTATGTAGGTTACCAAAAGGGCACTTGGACTATCTAGGGTAACGAATGGACACTTGGACTATATAGGTAAACTAGCGGGCACTTGGACTGTCTAGGTTACATAGCGTGCAATTGGCCTATCTAGGTTAACGAAAGGTCACTTGGACTATGTAGGTTAGCTAACAGGCACTTAGACTATCTAGGTTACCTAGCAGGCACTTGGACTATGTAGGTTACCTAGCGGACACTTGGACGATCTAGGGTAACTAGCGGACACTTGGACTACCTAGGTAAACTAGCGGGCCCTTGGACTATCTAGGTTACCTAGCGAGCACTTGGACTATCTAGGTTAACTAGCGGGCACTTGGACTATCTAGGTTACCTAGCGGGCACTTGGACTATGTAGGTTAACTAGAAGGCACTTGGACTATCAAGGTTACCTAGCGGGCTCTTGGACTATGTAGATTACCTAGCGGGTACTTGGACTGTCTAGGTTACCTAGCGGGCACTTGGACTATCTAGGTTAACAAACAGGCACTTGGACTATGTTGGTTAACTAGCGGACACTTGGACAATCTAGGTTAGCTAACGGGCAATTGGGCTATCAAGGTTACCTAACGGGCACTTGGACTATGTAGGTTACCTAGCAGGCACTTTGACTATCTAGGTTAACTAACGGGCACTGGGACTATGGAGGTTGGCTAGCGAGCATTTGGACTATGTAGGTTCCCTAGCGGGCGCTTGGACTATGTAGGTTCCCTAGCGGGTACTTGGACTGTCTAGGTTAACTATTGGGCTATTGGACTGTCTAGTTTACCTAGTGGGCACTTGGACTATGTAGTTTACCTAGCAGGCACTTGGACTATGTAGGTTAACTAGCGGGCACTTGGACTATCTAGGTTACCTAGCGGGCACTTTGACTATGTACGTTCCCTAGAGGGGACTTGGGCTATCTACGTTACCTAGCGGGCACTTGGACTATGTAGGTTAACGAACGGGCACTTGGACTATGTAGGTAACCTAGTGGTCACTTGGACTGTCTAGGTTACCGAGCGGGCATTTGGACTATGTAGGTTAACTAGCGGGCACTTGGACTATCTAGGTTAACTAGCGGGCCCTTCGTCTATGTAGGTTAACTAGCAGGCCCTTGAACAATGTAAGTTAACTAGAGGGCACTTGGATGATCCTGGTTAACTAGCGGGCACTTGGACTGTCTAGCTTAACTAGCGGGCACTTGGACTATCTAGGTTAACTAGCGAGCACTTGGACTATGTAGGTTCCTAGCGGGAATTTGGACTATATAGGTTACCTAGCGGGCACTTGGACTATGTAGGTTCCCTAGCGGGCACTTGGACTATCTAGGTTCCCTAAAGGGCACTTGTACTATGTAGGTTACCTAGCGGACAATTGGACAATCTAGGTTAACTAGCGTGCACTTGGACTATGTAGGTTAAGTAGCGGACACTTGCACTATGTAGGTTACCTAGCGGGCAATTGGACTATGTAGGTTAACTAGCAGGCCTTTGGACTATCTAGGTTACGTAGCAGGCACTTGGACTATGTAGGTTAACTAGCGGGCACTTGCACTCTCTAGGTTACCTAGCGGGTACTTGGACTATGTACCTTCCTTAGCGGGCACTTGGACTATCTATGTTATCTAGCGGGCACGTGGACTATGTAGGTTACCTAGCGGACCCTTGCACTATGTAGGTTACCTAGCGGGCATTTGGACTATGGAGGTTAACTAGAGGACACTTGGACGATCTAGGTTAACAAGTGGGCCCTTGGCTATGTAGGTTAACTAGCCGGCACTTGGACGGTATAGGTTAACTAGCGGGCACTTGGACGATCTAGGTTAACCAGCGGGCACTTGGACTATCAAAGTTAACAAGCGAGCCCTTGGACTATGTAGGTTAACTAGCGGGCCCTTGGACTATCTAGGTTACCTAGATAGCATTTGGACTATCTAGGTTCCCTAGCGGGCATTTGGACTATGTGGGTTCCATAGCGGGCACTTGGACTATGTAGGTTCCCTATCGGGTACTTGCACTATGTAGGTTTCTATCGGGCATTTGGACTATGTAGGTTAACTAGCGGGCACTGGGACATCTAGGTTACCTAGCGGGCACTAGGTCTATGTACAAACCCTAGCGGGCACTTGGACTATCTGGGATAACTAGCGGGCACTTGTACTATCTAGGTTACCTAGCTGGCACTTGGACTGTGTAGGTCAAGTAGCGGGCCCTTGGACTATCTAGGTTAACGAACGGACACTTGGACTATGTAGTTAACCTAGCGGGAACTTGGACTGTATAGGTTACATAGCGGGCACTTGGAATATCTAGGTTAACGAACGGGCACTTGGACTATGTATGTTAGCTAACAGGCAGTTTGACAATCTAGGTTACCTAGCAGGCACTTGGACTATGTAGGTTACCTAGCAGACACTTGGACGATCTAGGTTATCTAGTAGGCACTTGGACAATCTAGGTTAACTAGTGGGCCCTTGGACTATCTAGGTTTACTAGCGGGCACTTGGACTATCTAGGTTAACTAGCGGGCACTTGGATTATCTAGGTTAACGAACGGGCACTTGGACTATGTATGTTAGCTAACAGGCACTATGACTATCTACGTTACCTAGCAGGCACTTGGACTATGTAGGTTACCTAGCAGGCACATGGACTATGTAGGTTATCTAGCGGGCACTTGGACTATCTAGGTTACCTAGCGCGCACTTGGACTATCTAGGTTAACAAACGGGCACTTGGACTATGTAGGTTAACTAGCGGACACTTTGACTATCTAGGTTAGCTAACGGGCAATTGGACTATCAAGGTTACCTAACGGGCATGGACTATGTAGATTACCTAGCGGGCACTTGGACTATCTTGGTTACCTAGCAGGCACTTTGACTATCTAGGTTAACTAACGGGCACTTGGACAATGTAGGTTGCCTAGCGAGCATTTGGACTATGTAAGTTCCCTAGCGGGCGCTTGGACTATGTAGGTTCCCTAGCAGGTACTTGGACTGTCTAGGTTAACTAGCGGGCAATTGGACTGTCTAGGTTACCTAGTGGGCACTTGGACTATGTAGTTTACCTAGCAGGCACTTGGACTATGTAGGTTAACTAGCGGGCACTTGGACTATCTAGGTTACCTAGCGGGCCTTTGGACTATGTACGTTCCCTAGTGGGCACTTGGGCTATCTACGTTA
Organism: Tenrec ecaudatus; assembly: GCF_050624435.1. Taxonomy (NCBI): domain Eukaryota; kingdom Metazoa; phylum Chordata; class Mammalia; order Afrosoricida; family Tenrecidae; genus Tenrec; species Tenrec ecaudatus. The sequence goes on along the minus strand of NW_027459046.1, from coordinate 392,344 downwards.
CCTAGCGGGCACTTGGACTATGTAGGTTAACAAACGGGCAGTTGGACTATGTAGGTAACCTAATGGTCACTTGGACTGTCTAGGTTACCTAGCGGGGTCTTGGACTATGTAGGTTAACTAGCGGGCTCTTGGTCTATGTAGGTTAACTAGCAGGCCCTTGGACTATGTAAGTCAACTAGAGGGCACTTGGACGATCCTAGTTAACTAGCGGGCAAGTGGACTATCTAGGTTAACTAGCGGGCACTTGGACTATCTAGGGTAACTAGCGGGTACTTGGACTATCTAGGTTAACTAGCGGGCACTTGGACTATCTAGGTTACCTAGCGGGCGCTTGGACTATATAGGTTAAGTATAAGGCACTTGGACTATCAAGGTTACCTAGCGGGCCCTTGGACTATGTAGGTTACCTAGCGGGCCCTTGGACTGTCTAGGTTACCTAGCGGGCACTTAGACTATCTATGTTAACGAACGGACACTTGGACTATGTTGGTTAACTAGCGGACACTTGTACAATCTAGGTTAGCTAACGGGCAATTGGACTATCAAGGTTACCTAACGGGCACTTGGACTATGTAGGTTACCTAGCAGGCACTTTGAATATCTAGGTTAACTAACGGGCACTGGGACTACGTAGGTTGGCTAGCGAGCACTTGGAGTATGTAGGTTCTCTAGCTGTCGCTTGGACTATGTAGGTTCCCTAGCGGGTACTTGGACTATCTTGGTGACCTAGCAGGCCCGTTGACTATCTAGGTTAACTAACGGGCACTTGGACTATGTAGGTTGCCTAGCGAGCATTTGTACTATGTAGGTTCCCTAGCGGGCGCTTGGACTATGTAGGTTCCCTAGCGGGTACTTGGACAGTCTAGGTTAACTAGCGGGCAATTGGACTGTCTAGGTTACCTAGTGGGCACTTGGACTATGTAGTTTACCTAGCAGGCACTTGGACTATGTAGGTTAACTAGCGGGCACTTGGACTATCTAGGTTACCTAGCGGGCACTTTGACTATGTACGTTCCCTAGCGGGCACTTGAGCTATCTACATTACCTAGCGGGCACTTGGACTATGTAGGTTAACGAACGGGCACTTGGACTATGTAGGTAACCTAGTGGTCACTTGGACTGTCTTGGTTACCTAGCGGGCATTTGGACTATGTAGGTTAACTAGCGGGCACTTGGACTATCTAGGTTAACTAGCGGGCCCTTCTTCTATGGAGGTTAACTAGCAGGCCCTTGGACAATGTAAGTTAACTAGAGGGCACTTGGATGATCCTGGTTAACTAGCGGGCACTGGGACTGTCTAGGTTAACTAGCGGGCACTTGGACTATCTAGGTTAACTAGCGGGCACTTGGACTATGTAGGTTCCCTAGCGGGCATTTGGACTATATTGGTTACCAAGCGGGCACTTGGATTATGTAGGTTACCTAGCGGGCACTTGGACTATGTAGGTTAACTAGCGGGCACTTGGATTATCTAAGTTAACTAACAGGCACTTGGACTATGTATGTTCCAGAGCGGGCATTTGGACTATGTAGGTTCCCTAGCGGGCACTTGGACTATCTAGGTTCCCTAAAGGGCACTTGATCTATCTAGGTTACCGAACAGGCACTTGGACTATGTAGGTTAGGTAACGGGCACTTCTACTATCTAGGTTAAGTAGTGGGAACTTGGACTATGTAGGTTACCTAGCGGACACTTTGACTATCTTGGTTACCTAGGGGCACTTGGACTATGTAGGTTAATTAGCGGACACTTGGACGAACTAGGTTAGCTAACAGGAACTTGGACTATCTAGGTTACCTAGCGGGCACTTGGTCTATGTACAAACCCTAGCGGTCACTTGGACTATCTGGGTTACCTAGCGGGCACTTGTACTATCTAGGTTACCTAGCTGGCACTTGGACTGTGTAGGTCAAGTAGCGGGCCCTTGGACTATCTAGGTTAGCTAACGGGCACTTGGACTATCTAGGTTACCTAACGGGCACTTGGATTATGTACGTTCCCTAGTGGGCACTTAGACTATGGAGGTTACCTTGCGAGCACTTGGACTTTGTAGGTTCCCTAAAGGGCACTTGGACTATGGAGGTTCCCTAGCGGTCACTTGGACTATGTAGGCTCCCTAGAAGGCACTTGGACTATGTAGATTACATATCGGGCACTTTGACTATGTAGGGTAACTAGCGGGCACTTGGACACTCCAGGTTACGAAGCGGGCACTTGGACTATCTAGGTTAACGAACGGACACTTGGACTATGTAGTTAACCTAGGGGGAACGTGGAGTGTATAGGTTACATAGCGGGCACTTGGACTATCTAGGTTAACGAACGGGCACATGGACTATGTATGTTAGCTAACAGGCACTTTGAGTATCTACGTTACCTAGCAGGCACTTGGACTATGTAGGTTACCTAGCGGACACTTGGACGATCTAGGTTATCTAGTAGGCACTTGGACTATCTAGGTTAACTAGTGGGCCCTAGGACTATCTAGATTTACTAGCGGGCACTTGGACTATCTAGGTTAACTAGCGGGCACTTGGACTATCTAGGTTAATGAACGGGCACTTGGACTATGTAGGTTAGCTAACAGGCACTTTGACTATCTAGGTTACCTAGCAGGCACTTGGACTATGTAGGTTACCTAGCGGACACTAGGACGATCTAGGTTAACTAGCGGGCACTTGGACTATCTAGGTTAACTAGCGGGCCCTTGGGCTATCTAGGTGTACTAGCGGACACTTGGACTATCTAGGTTAACTAGCGGGCACTTGGACTATGTAGGTTACCTAGCGGGCACATGGACTATGTAGGTTACCTAGCGGGCACTTGGACTATCTAGGTTACCTAGCGGGCACTTGGACTATGTAGGTTAACTCGAAGGCACTTGGACTATCAAGGTTACCAAGCGGGCTCTTGGACTATATAGGTTACTAGCGGGCACTTGGACTATCTAGGTTAACTAGCGGGCCCTTGGACTATCTAGGTTACCTAGCGGGCACTTGGACTATCTAGGTTAACTAGCGGGCACTTGGACTATCTAGGGTAACTAGCGGGCACTTGGAGTATGTAGGTTAACTAGAAGGCACTTGGACTATCAAGGTTACCTAGCGGGCTCTTGGACTATGTAGGTTACCTAGCGGGCACTTGGTCTATCTAGGTTAACGAACGGGCACTTGGACTATGTTGGTTAACTAGCGGACACTTGGACAATCTAGGGTAGCTAACGGGCAATTGGAGTATCAAGGTTACCTAACGGGCACTTGGACTATGTAGGTTACCTAGCAGGCACTTTGACTATCTAGGTTAACTAACGGGCACTGGGAGTATATAGGTTGGCTAGCGAGCACTTGGACTATGTAGGTTCCCTAGCGGGCGCTTGGACTATGTAGGTTCCCTAGCGGGTACCTGGAGTGTCTAGGTTAACTAGCGGGCAATTGGACTGTCTAGGTTACCTAGTGGCCACTTGGACTATGTAGTTTACCTAGCAGGCACTTGGACTATGTAGGTTAACTAGCGGGCACTTGGACTATCTAGGTTACCTAGCGGGCACTTTGACTATGTACGTTCCCTAGCGGGCACTTGGGCTATCTACGTTACCTAGCGGGCACTTGGACTATGTAGGTTAACGAACGGGCCCTTGGACTATGTAGTTAACCTAGTGGTCACTTGGACTGTCTAGGTTACCGAGCGGGCATTTGGACTATGTAGGTTAACTAGCGGGCACTTGGACTATCTAGGTTAACTAGCGGGACCTTCGTCTATGTAGGTTAACTAGCAGGCCCTTGGACAATGTAAGTTAACTAGAGGGCACTTGGATGATCCTGGTTAACTAGCGGGCACTTTGACTGTCTAGGTTAAGTAGCGGGCACTTGGACTATCTAGGTTAACTAGCGGGCACTTGGACTATGTAGGTTCCCTAGCGGGCATTTGGACTATATTGGTTACCTAGCGGGCACTTGGATTATGTAGGTTACCTAGCGGGCACTTGGATTATCTAGGTTAACTAACAGGCACTTGGACTATGTATGTTCCAGAGCGGGCAATTGGACTTTGTAGGTTCCCTAGCGGGGACTGGGACTATCTTGGTTCCCTAAAGGGCACTTGGACTATCTAGGTTACCGAACGGGCACTTGGACTATGTAAGTTAGGTAACGGGCACTTCTACTATCTAGGTTAACTAGTGGGAACTTGGACTATGTAGGTTACCTAGCGGACACTTTGACTATCTTGGTTACCTAGCGGGCACTTGGACTATGTAGGTTAATTAGCGGACACTTGGACGAACTAGGTTAACGAGCGGGCCGTTGGACTATGTAGGTTACCTAGCGGGCACTTGGACTATCTAGGTTAGCTAACAGGAACTTGGACTATCTAGGTTACCTAGCGAGCACTTGGTCTATGTACAAACCCTAGCGGTCACTTGGACTATATTGGTTACCTAGCGGACACTAGGACGATCTAGGTTAACTAGCGGGCACTTGGACTATCTAGGTTAACTAGCGGGCCCTTGGGCTATCTAGGTGTACTAGCGGACACTTGGACTATCTAGGTTAACTAGCGGGCACTTGGACTATGTAGGTTACCTAGCGGGCACATGGACTATGTAGGTTACCTAGCGGGCACTTGGACTATCTAGGTTACCTAGCGGGCACTTGGACTATGTAGGTTAACTCGAAGGCACTTGGACTATCAAGGTTACCAAGCGGGCTCTTGGACTATATAGGTTACTAGCGGGCACTTGGACTATCTAGGTTAACTAGCGGGCCCTTGGACTATCTAGGTTACCTAGCGGGCACTTGGACTATCTAGGTTAACTAGCGGGCACTTGGACTATCTAGGGTAACTAGCGGGCACTTGGAGTATGTAGGTTAACTAGAAGGCACTTGGACTATCAAGGTTACCTAGCGGGCTCTTGGACTATGTAGGTTACCTAGCGGGCACTTGGTCTATCTAGGTTAACGAACGGGCACTTGGACTATGTTGGTTAACTAGCGGACACTTGGACAATCTAGGGTAGCTAACGGGCAATTGGAGTATCAAGGTTACCTAACGGGCACTTGGACTATGTAGGTTACCTAGCAGGCACTTTGACTATCTAGGTTAACTAACGGGCACTGGGAGTATATAGGTTGGCTAGCGAGCACTTGGACTATGTAGGTTCCCTAGCGGGCGCTTGGACTATGTAGGTTCCCTAGCGGGTACCTGGAGTGTCTAGGTTAACTAGCGGGCAATTGGACTGTCTAGGTTACCTAGTGGCCACTTGGACTATGTAGTTTACCTAGCAGGCACTTGGACTATGTAGGTTAACTAGCGGGCACTTGGACTATCTAGGTTACCTATCGGGCACTTTGACTATGTAGGTTACCTAGCGAACACTTGGACTATATAGGTTCCCTAACGGGCACTTGGACTATGTAGGTTCCCTAGCGGTCACGTGGACTATGTAGGCTCCCTAAGGCACTTGGACTATGTAGGTTACCTATCGGGCACTTTGACTATGTAGGTTAACTAGCGGGCACTTGGACTATCCAGGTTACGAAGCGGGCACTTGTAATATGTAGGTTACCAAAAGGGCACTTGGACTATCTAGGGTAACGAATGGACACTTGGACTATATAGGTAAACTAGCGGGCACTTGGACTGTCTAGGTTACATAGCGTGCAATTGGCCTATCTAGGTTAACGAAAGGTCACTTGGACTATGTAGGTTAGCTAACAGGCACTTAGACTATCTAGGTTACCTAGCAGGCACTTGGACTATGTAGGTTACCTAGCGGACACTTGGACGATCTAGGGTAACTAGCGGACACTTGGACTACCTAGGTAAACTAGCGGGCCCTTGGACTATCTAGGTTACCTAGCGAGCACTTGGACTATCTAGGTTAACTAGCGGGCACTTGGACTATCTAGGTTACCTAGCGGGCACTTGGACTATGTAGGTTAACTAGAAGGCACTTGGACTATCAAGGTTACCTAGCGGGCTCTTGGACTATGTAGATTACCTAGCGGGTACTTGGACTGTCTAGGTTACCTAGCGGGCACTTGGACTATCTAGGTTAACAAACAGGCACTTGGACTATGTTGGTTAACTAGCGGACACTTGGACAATCTAGGTTAGCTAACGGGCAATTGGGCTATCAAGGTTACCTAACGGGCACTTGGACTATGTAGGTTACCTAGCAGGCACTTTGACTATCTAGGTTAACTAACGGGCACTGGGACTATGGAGGTTGGCTAGCGAGCATTTGGAATATGTAGGTTCCCTAGCGGGCGCTTGGACTATGTAGGTTCCCTAGCGGGTACTTGGACTGTCTAGGTTAACTATTGGGCTATTGGACTGTCTAGTTTACCTAGTGGGCACTTGGACTATGTAGTTTACCTAGCAGGCACTTGGACTATGTAGGTTAACTAGCGGGCACTTGGACTATCTAGGTTACCTAGCGGGCACTTTGACTATGTACGTTCCCTAGAGGGGACTTGGGCTATCTACGTTACCTAGCGGGCACTTGGACTATGTAGGTTAACGAACGGGCACTTGGACTATGTAGGTAACCTAGTGGTCACTTGGACTGTCTAGGTTACCGAGCGGGCATTTGGACTATGTAGGTTAACTAGCGGGCACTTGGACTATCTAGGTTAACTAGCGGGCCCTTGGGCTATCTAGGTGTACTAGCGGACACTTGGACTATCTAGGTTAACTAGCGGGCACTTGGACTATGTAGGTTACCTAGCGGGCACATGGACTATGTAGGTTACCTAGCGGGCACTTGGACTATCTAGGTTACCTAGCGGGCACTTGGACTATGTAGGTTAACTCGAAGGCACTTGGACTATCAAGGTTACCAAGCGGGCTCTTGGACTATATAGGTTACTAGCGGGCACTTGGACTATCTAGGTTAACTAGCGGGCCCTTGGACTATCTAGGTTACCTAGCGGGCACTTGGACTATCTAGGTTAACTAGCGGGCACTTGGACTATCTAGGGTAACTAGCGGGCACTTGGAGTATGTAGGTTAACTAGAAGGCACTTGGACTATCAAGGTTACCTAGCGGGCTCTTGGACTATGTAGGTTACCTAGCGGGCACTTGGTCTATCTAGGTTAACGAACGGGCACTTGGACTATGTTGGTTAACTAGCGGACACTTGGACAATCTAGGGTAGCTAACGGGCAATTGGAGTATCAAGGTTACCTAACGGGCACTTGGACTATGTAGGTTACCTAGCAGGCACTTTGACTATCTAGGTTAACTAACGGGCACTGGGAGTATATAGGTTGGCTAGCGAGCACTTGGACTATGTAGGTTCCCTAGCGGGCGCTTGGACTATGTAGGTTCCCTAGCGGGTACCTGGAGTGTCTAGGTTAACTAGCGGGCAATTGGACTGTCTAGGTTACCTAGTGGCCACTTGGACTATGTAGTTTACCTAGCAGGCACTTGGACTATGTAGGTTAACTAGCGGGCACTTGGACTATCTAGGTTACCTAGCGGGCACTTTGACTATGTACGTTCCCTAGCGGGCACTTGGGCTATCTACGTTACCTAGCGGGCACTTGGACTATGTAGGTTAACGAACGGGCCCTTGGACTATGTAGTTAACCTAGTGGTCACTTGGACTGTCTAGGTTACCGAGCGGGCATTTGGACTATGTAGGTTAACTAGCGGGCACTTGGACTATCTAGGTTAACTAGCGGGACCTTCGTCTATGTAGGTTAACTAGCAGGCCCTTGGACAATGTAAGTTAACTAGAGGGCACTTGGATGATCCTGGTTAACTAGCGGGCACTTTGACTGTCTAGGTTAAGTAGCGGGCACTTGGACTATCTAGGTTAACTAGCGGGCACTTGGACTATGTAGGTTCCCTAGCGGGCATTTGGACTATATTGGTTACCTAGCGGGCACTTGGATTATGTAGGTTACCTAGCGGGCACTTGGATTATCTAGGTTAACTAACAGGCACTTGGACTATGTATGTTCCAGAGCGGGCAATTGGACTTTGTAGGTTCCCTAGCGGGGACTGGGACTATCTTGGTTCCCTAAAGGGCACTTGGACTATCTAGGTTACCGAACGGGCACTTGGACTATGTAAGTTAGGTAACGGGCACTTCTACTATCTAGGTTAACTAGTGGGAACTTGGACTATGTAGGTTACCTAGCGGACACTTTGACTATCTTGGTTACCTAGCGGGCACTTGGACTATGTAGGTTAATTAGCGGACACTTGGACGAACTAGGTTAACGAGCGGGCCGTTGGACTATGTAGGTTACCTAGCGGGCACTTGGACTATCTAGGTTAGCTAACAGGAACTTGGACTATCTAGGTTACCTAGCGAGCACTTGGTCTATGTACAAACCCTAGCGGTCACTTGGACTATATTGGTTACCTAGCGGACACTAGGACGATCTAGGTTAACTAGCGGGCACTTGGACTATCTAGGTTAACTAGCGGGCCCTTGGGCTATCTAGGTGTACTAGCGGACACTTGGACTATCTAGGTTAACTAGCGGGCACTTGGACTATGTAGGTTACCTAGCGGGCACATGGACTATGTAGGTTACCTAGCGGGCACTTGGACTATCTAGGTTACCTAGCGGGCACTTGGACTATGTAGGTTAACTCGAAGGCACTTGGACTATCAAGGTTACCAAGCGGGCTCTTGGACTATATAGGTTACTAGCGGGCACTTGGACTATCTAGGTTAACTAGCGGGCCCTTGGACTATCTAGGTTACCTAGCGGGCACTTGGACTATCTAGGTTAACTAGCGGGCACTTGGACTATCTAGGGTAACTAGCGGGCACTTGGAGTATGTAGGTTAACTAGAAGGCACTTGGACTATCAAGGTTACCTAGCGGGCTCTTGGACTATGTAGGTTACCTAGCGGGCACTTGGTCTATCTAGGTTAACGAACGGGCACTTGGACTATGTTGGTTAACTAGCGGACACTTGGACAATCTAGGGTAGCTAACGGGCAATTGGAGTATCAAGGTTACCTAACGGGCACTTGGACTATGTAGGTTACCTAGCAGGCACTTTGACTATCTAGGTTAACTAACGGGCACTGGGAGTATATAGGTTGGCTAGCGAGCACTTGGACTATGTAGGTTCCCTAGCGGGCGCTTGGACTATGTAGGTTCCCTAGCGGGTACCTGGAGTGTCTAGGTTAACTAGCGGGCAATTGGACTGTCTAGGTTACCTAGTGGCCACTTGGACTATGTAGTTTACCTAGCAGGCACTTGGACTATGTAGGTTAACTAGCGGGCACTTGGACTATCTAGGTTACCTATCGGGCACTTTGACTATGTAGGTTACCTAGCGAACACTTGGACTATATAGGTTCCCTAACGGGCACTTGGACTATGTAGGTTCCCTAGCGGTCACGTGGACTATGTAGGCTCCCTAAGGCACTTGGACTATGTAGGTTACCTATCGGGCACTTTGACTATGTAGGTTAACTAGCGGGCACTTGGACTATCCAGGTTACGAAGCGGGCACTTGTAATATGTAGGTTACCAAAAGGGCACTTGGACTATCTAGGGTAACGAATGGACACTTGGACTATATAGGTAAACTAGCGGGCACTTGGACTGTCTAGGTTACATAGCGTGCAATTGGCCTATCTAGGTTAACGAAAGGTCACTTGGACTATGTAGGTTAGCTAACAGGCACTTAGACTATCTAGGTTACCTAGCAGGCACTTGGACTATGTAGGTTACCTAGCGGACACTTGGACGATCTAGGGTAACTAGCGGACACTTGGACTACCTAGGTAAACTAGCGGGCCCTTGGACTATCTAGGTTACCTAGCGAGCACTTGGACTATCTAGGTTAACTAGCGGGCACTTGGACTATCTAGGTTACCTAGCGGGCACTTGGACTATGTAGGTTAACTAGAAGGCACTTGGACTATCAAGGTTACCTAGCGGGCTCTTGGACTATGTAGATTACCTAGCGGGTACTTGGACTGTCTAGGTTACCTAGCGGGCACTTGGACTATCTAGGTTAACAAACAGGCACTTGGACTATGTTGGTTAACTAGCGGACACTTGGACAATCTAGGTTAGCTAACGGGCAATTGGGCTATCAAGGTTACCTAACGGGCACTTGGACTATGTAGGTTACCTAGCAGGCACTTTGACTATCTAGGTTAACTAACGGGCACTGGGACTATGGAGGTTGGCTAGCGAGCATTTGGAATATGTAGGTTCCCTAGCGGGCGCTTGGACTATGTAGGTTCCCTAGCGGGTACTTGGACTGTCTAGGTTAACTATTGGGCTATTGGACTGTCTAGTTTACCTAGTGGGCACTTGGACTATGTAGTTTACCTAGCAGGCACTTGGACTATGTAGGTTAACTAGCGGGCACTTGGACTATCTAGGTTACCTAGCGGGCACTTTGACTATGTACGTTCCCTAGAGGGGACTTGGGCTATCTACGTTACCTAGCGGGCACTTGGACTATGTAGGTTAACGAACGGGCACTTGGACTATGTAGGTAACCTAGTGGTCACTTGGACTGTCTAGGTTACCGAGCGGGCATTTGGACTATGTAGGTTAACTAGCGGGCACTTGGACTATCTAGGTTAACTAGCGGGCCCTTCGTCTATGTAGGTTAACTAGCAGGCCCTTGAACAATGTAAGTTAACTAGAGGGCACTTGGATGATCCTGGTTAACTAGCGGGCACTTGGACTGTCTAGCTTAACTAGCGGGCACTTGGACTATCTAGGTTAACTAGCGAGCACTTGGACTATGTAGGTTCCTAGCGGGAATTTGGACTATATAGGTTACCTAGCGGGCACTTGGACTATGTAGGTTCCCTAGCGGGCACTTGGACTATCTAGGTTCCCTAAAGGGCACTTGTACTATGTAGGTTACCTAGCGGACAATTGGACAATCTAGGTTAACTAGCGTGCACTTGGACTATGTAGGTTAAGTAGCGGACACTTGCACTATGTAGGTTACCTAGCGGGCAATTGGACTATGTAGGTTAACTAGCAGGCCTTTGGACTATCTAGGTTACCTAGCAGGCACTTGGACTATGTAGGTTAACTAGCGGGCACTTGCACTCTCTAGGTTACCTAGCGGGTACTTGGACTATGTACCTTCCTTAGCGGGCACTTGGACTATCTATGTTATCTAGCGGGCACGTGGACTATGTAGGTTACCTAGCGGACCCTTGCACTATGTAGGTTACCTAGCGGGCATTTGGACTATGGAGGTTAACTAGAGGACACTTGGACGATCTAGGTTAACAAGTGGGCCCTTGGCTATGTAGGTTAACTAGCCGGCACTTGGACGGTATAGGTTAACTAGCGGGCACTTGGACGATCTAGGTTAACCAGCGGGCACTTGGACTATCAAAGTTAACAAGCGAGCCCTTGGACTATGTAGGTTAACTAGCGGGCCCTTGGACTATCTAGGTTACCTAGATAGCATTTGGACTATCTAGGTTCCCTAGCGGGCATTTGGACTATGTGGGTTCCATAGCGGGCACTTGGACTATGTAGGTTCCCTATCGGGTACTTGCACTATGTAGGTTTCTATCGGGCATTTGGACTATGTAGGTTAACTAGCGGGCACTGGGACATCTAGGTTACCTAGCGGGCACTAGGTCTATGTACAAACCCTAGCGGGCACTTGGACTATCTGGGATAACTAGCGGGCACTTGTACTATCTAGGTTACCTAGCTGGCACTTGGACTGTGTAGGTCAAGTAGCGGGCCCTTGGACTATCTAGGTTAACGAACGGACACTTGGACTATGTAGTTAACCTAGCGGGAACTTGGACTGTATAGGTTACATAGCGGGCACTTGGAATATCTAGGTTAACGAACGGGCACTTGGACTATGTATGTTAGCTAACAGGCAGTTTGACAATCTAGGTTACCTAGCAGGCACTTGGACTATGTAGGTTACCTAGCAGACACTTGGACGATCTAGGTTATCTAGTAGGCACTTGGACTATCTAGGTTAACTAGTGGGCCCTTGGACTATCTAGGTTTACTAGCGGGCACTTGGACTATCTAGGTTAACTAGCGGGCACTTGGATTATCTAGGTTAACGAACGGGCACTTGGACTATGTATGTTAGCTAACAGGCACTATGACTATCTACGTTACCTAGCAGGCACTTGGACTATGTAGGTTACCTAGCGGGCACATGGACTATGTAGGTTATCTAGCGGGCACTTGGACTATCTAGGTTACCTAGCGCGCACTTGGACTATCTAGGTTAACAAACGGGCACTTGGACTATGTAGGTTAACTAGCGGACACTTTGACTATCTAGGTTAGCTAACGGGCAATTGGACTATCAAGGTTACCTAACGGGCATGGACTATGTAGATTACCTAGCGGGCACTTGGACTATCTTGGTTACCTAGCAGGCACTTTGACTATCTAGGTTAACTAACGGGCACTTGGACAATGTAGGTTGCCTAGCGAGCATTTGGACTATGTAAGTTCCCTAGCGGGCGCTTGGACTATGTAGGTTCCCTAGCGGGTACTTGGACTGTCTAGGTTAACTAGCGGGCAATTGGACTGTCTAGGTTACCTAGTGGGCACTTGGACTATGTAGTTTACCTAGCAGGCACTTGGACTATGTAGGTTAACTAGCGGGCACTTGGACTATCTAGGTTACCTAGCGGGCCTTTGGACTATGTACGTTCCCTAGTGGGCACTTGGGCTATCTACGTTACCTAGCGGGCACTTGGACTATGTAGATTAACAAACGGGCAGTTGGACTATGTAGGTAACCTAATGGTCACTTGGACTGTCTAGGTTACCTAGCGGGGTCTTGGACTATGTAGGTTAACTAGCGGGCTCTTGGTCTATGTAGGTTAACTAGCAGGCCCTTGGACTATGTAAGTCAACTAGAGGGCACTTGGACGATCCTAGTTAACTAGCGGGCAAGTGGACTATCTAGGTTAACTAGCGGGCACTTGGACTATCTAGGGTAACTAGCGGGTACTTGGACTATCTAGGTTAACTAGCGGGCACTTGGACTATCTAGGTTACCTAGCGGGCGCTTGGACTATATAGGTTAAGTATAAGGCACTTGGACTATCAAGGTTACCTAGCGGGCCCTTGGACTATGTAGGTTACCTAGCGGGCCCTTGGACTGTCTAGGTTACCTAGCGGGCACTTAGACTATCTATGTTAACGAACGGACACTTGGACTATGTTGGTTAACTAGCGGACACTTGTACAATCTAGGTTAGCTAACGGGCAATTGGACTATCAAGGTTACCTAACGGGCACTTGGACTATGTAGGTTACCTAGCAGGCACTTTGAATATCTAGGTTAACTAACGGGCACTGGGACTACGTAGGTTGGCTAGCGAGCACTTGGAGTATGTAGGTTCTCTAGCTGTCGCTTGGACTATGTAGGTTCCCTAGCGGGTACTTGGACTATCTTGGTGACCTAGCAGGCCCGTTGACTATCTAGGTTAACTAACGGGCACTTGGACTATGTAGGTTGCCTAGCGAGCATTTGTACTATGTAGGTTCCCTAGCGGGCGCTTGGACTATGTAGGTTCCCTAGCGGGTACTTGGACAGTCTAGGTTAACTAGCGGGCAATTGGACTGTCTAGGTTACCTAGTGGGCACTTGGACTATGTAGTTTACCTAGCAGGCACTTGGACTATGTAGGTTAACTAGCGGGCACTTGGACTATCTAGGTTACCTAGCGGGCACTTTGACTATGTACGTTCCCTAGCGGGCACTTGAGCTATCTACATTACCTAGCGGGCATTTGGACTATGTAGGTTAACTAGCGGGCACTTGGACTATCTAGGTTAACTAGCGGGCCCTTCGTCTATGGAGGTTAACTAGCAGGCCCTTGGACAATGTAAGTTAACTAGAGGGCACTTGGATGATCCTGGTTAACTAGCGGGCACTGGGACTGTCTAGGTTAACTAGCGGGCACTTGGACTATCTAGGTTAACTAGCGGGCACTTGGACTATGTAGGTTCCCTAGCGGGCATTTGGACTATATTGGTTACCAAGCGGGCACTTGGATTATGTAGGTTACCTAGCGGGCACTTGGACTATGTAGGTTAACTAGCGGGCACTTGGATTATCTAAGTTAACTAACAGGCACTTGGACTATGTATGTTCCAGAGCGGGCATTTGGACTATGTAGGTTCCCTAGCGGGCACTTGGACTATCTAGGTTCCCTAAAGGGCACTTGATCTATCTAGGTTACCGAACAGGCACTTGGACTATGTAGGTTAGGTAACGGGCACTTCTACTATCTAGGTTAAGTAGTGGGAACTTGGACTATGTAGGTTACCTAGCGGACACTTTGACTATCTTGGTTACCTAGCGGGCACTTGGACTATGTAGGTTAATTAGCGGACACTTGGACGAACTAGGTTAGCTAACAGGAACTTGGACTATCTAGGTTACCTAGCGGGCACTTGGTCTATGTACAAACCCTAGCGGTCACTTGGACTATCTGGGTTACCTAGCGGGCACTTGTACTATCTAGGTTACCTAGCTGGCACTTGGACTATCTAGGTTAACTAGTGGGCCCTAGGACTATCTAGGTTTACTAGCGGGCACTTGGACTATCTAGGTTAACTAGCGGGCACTTGGACTATCTAGGTTAATGAACGGGCACTTGGACTATGTAGGTTAGCTAACAGGCACTTTGACTATCTAGGTTACCTAGCAGGCACTTGGACTATGTAGGTTACCTAGCGGACACTAGGACGATCTAGGTTAACTAGCGGGCACTTGGACTATCTAGGTTAACTAGCGGGCCCTTGGGCTATCTAGGTGTACTAGCGGACACTTGGACTATCTAGGTTAACTAGCGGGCACTTGGACTATGTAGGTTACCTAGCGGGCACATGGACTATGTAGGTTACCTAGCGGGCACTTGGACTATCTAGGTTACCTAGCGGGCACTTGGACTATGTAGGTTAACTCGAAGGCACTTGGACTATCAAGGTTACCAAGCGGGCTCTTGGACTATATAGGTTACTAGCGGGCACTTGGACTATCTAGGTTAACTAGCGGGCCCTTGGACTATCTAGGTTACCTAGCGGGCACTTGGACTATCTAGGTTAACTAGCGGGCACTTGGACTATCTAGGGTAACTAGCGGGCACTTGGAGTATGTAGGTTAACTAGAAGGCACTTGGACTATCAAGGTTACCTAGCGGGCTCTTGGACTATGTAGGTTACCTAGCGGGCACTTGGTCTATCTAGGTTAACGAACGGGCACTTGGACTATGTTGGTTAACTAGCGGACACTTGGACAATCTAGGGTAGCTAACGGGCAATTGGAGTATCAAGGTTACCTAACGGGCACTTGGACTATGTAGGTTACCTAGCAGGCACTTTGACTATCTAGGTTAACTAACGGGCACTGGGAGTATATAGGTTGGCTAGCGAGCACTTGGACTATGTAGGTTCCCTAGCGGGCGCTTGGACTATGTAGGTTCCCTAGCGGGTACCTGGAGTGTCTAGGTTAACTAGCGGGCAATTGGACTGTCTAGGTTACCTAGTGGCCACTTGGACTATGTAGTTTACCTAGCAGGCACTTGGACTATGTAGGTTAACTAGCGGGCACTTGGACTATCTAGGTTACCTAGCGGGCACTTTGACTATGTACGTTCCCTAGCGGGCACTTGGGCTATCTACGTTACCTAGCGGGCACTTGGACTATGTAGGTTAACGAACGGGCCCTTGGACTATGTAGTTAACCTAGTGGTCACTTGGACTGTCTAGGTTACCGAGCGGGCATTTGGACTATGTAGGTTAACTAGCGGGCACTTGGACTATCTAGGTTAACTAGCGGGACCTTCGTCTATGTAGGTTAACTAGCAGGCCCTTGGACAATGTAAGTTAACTAGAGGGCACTTGGATGATCCTGGTTAACTAGCGGGCACTTTGACTGTCTAGGTTAAGTAGCGGGCACTTGGACTATCTAGGTTAACTAGCGGGCACTTGGACTATGTAGGTTCCCTAGCGGGCATTTGGACTATATTGGTTACCTAGCGGGCACTTGGATTATGTAGGTTACCTAGCGGGCACTTGGATTATCTAGGTTAACTAACAGGCACTTGGACTATGTATGTTCCAGAGCGGGCAATTGGACTTTGTAGGTTCCCTATCGGGGACTGGGACTATCTTGGTTCCCTAAAGGGCACTTGGACTATCTAGGTTACCGAACGGGCACTTGGACTATGTAAGTTAGGTAACGGGCACTTCTACTATCTAGGTTAACTAGTGGGAACTTGGACTATGTAGGTTACCTAGCGGACACTTTGACTATCTTGGTTACCTAGCGGGCACTTGGACTATGTAGGTTAATTAGCGGACACTTGGACGAACTAGGTTAACGAGCGGGCCGTTGGACTATGTAGGTTACCTAGCGGGCACTTGGACTATCTAGGTTAGCTAACAGGAACTTGGACTATCTAGGTTACCTAGCGAGCACTTGGTCTATGTACAAACCCTAGCGGTCACTTGGACTATATTGGTTACCTAGCGGACACTAGGACGATCTAGGTTAACTAGCGGGCACTTGGACTATCTAGGTTAACTAGCGGGCCCTTGGGCTATCTAGGTGTACTAGCGGACACTTGGACTATCTAGGTTAACTAGCGGGCACTTGGACTATGTAGGTTACCTAGCGGGCACATGGACTATGTAGGTTACCTAGCGGGCACTTGGACTATCTAGGTTACCTAGCGGGCACTTGGACTATGTAGGTTAACTCGAAGGCACTTGGACTATCAAGGTTACCAAGCGGGCTCTTGGACTATATAGGTTACTAGCGGGCACTTGGACTATCTAGGTTAACTAGCGGGCCCTTGGACTATCTAGGTTACCTAGCGGGCACTTGGACTATCTAGGTTAACTAGCGGGCACTTGGACTATCTAGGGTAACTAGCGGGCACTTGGAGTATGTAGGTTAACTAGAAGGCACTTGGACTATCAAGGTTACCTAGCGGGCTCTTGGACTATGTAGGTTACCTAGCGGGCACTTGGTCTATCTAGGTTAACGAACGGGCACTTGGACTATGTTGGTCAACTAGCGGACACTTGGACAATCTAGGGTAGCTAACGGGCAATTGGAGTATCAAGGTTACCTAACGGGCACTTGGACTATGTAGGTTACCTAGCAGGCACTTTGACTATCTAGGTTAACTAACGGGCACTGGGAGTATATAGGTTGGCTAGCGAGCACTTGGACTATGTAGGTTCCCTAGCGGGCGCTTGGACTATGTAGGTTCCCTAGCGGGTACCTGGAGTGTCTAGGTTAACTAGCGGGCAATTGGACTGTCTAGGTTACCTAGTGGCCACTTGGACTATGTAGTTTACCTAGCAGGCACTTGGACTATGTAGGTTAACTAGCGGGCACTTGGACTATCTAGGTTACCTAGCGGGCACTTTGACTATGTACGTTCCCTAGCGGGCACTTGGGCTATCTACGTTACCTAGCGGGCACTTGGACTATGTAGGTTAACGAACGGGCCCTTGGACTATGTAGTTAACCTAGTGGTCACTTGGACTGTCTAGGTTACCGAGCGGGCATTTGGACTATGTAGGTTAACTAGCGGGCACTTGGACTATCTAGGTTAACTGGCGGGACCTTCGTCTATGTAGGTTAACTAGCAGGCCCTTGGACAATGTAAGTTAACTAGAGGGCACTTGGATGATCCTGGTTAACTAGCGGGCACTTTGACTGTCTAGGTTAAGTAGCGGGTACTTGGACTATCTAGGTTAACTAGCGGGCACTTGGACTATGTAGGTTCCCTAGCGGGCATTTGGACTATATTGGTTACCTAGCGGGCACTTGGATTATGTAGGTTACCTAGCGGGCACTTGGATTATCTAGGTTAACTAACAGGCACTTGGACTATGTATGTTCCAGAGCGGGCAATTGGACTTTGTAGGTTCCCTATCGGGGACTGGGACTATCTTGGTTCCCTAAAGGGCACTTGGACTATCTAGGTTACCGAACGGGCACTTGGACTATGTAAGTTAGGTAACGGGCACTTCTACTATCTAGGTTAACTAGTGGGAACTTGGACTATGTAGGTTACCTAGCGGACACTTTGACTATCTTGGTTACCTAGCGGGCACTTGGACTATGTAGGTTAATTAGCGGACACTTGGACGAACTAGGTTAACGAGCGGGCCGTTGGACTATGTAGGTTACCTAGCGGGCACTTGGACTACCTAGGTTAGCTAACAGGAACTTGGACTATCTAGGTTACCTAGCGAGCACTTGGTCTATGTACAAACCCTAGCGGTCACTTGGACTATATTGGTTACCTAGCGGGCACTTGGAATATGTACGTCCCCTAGTGGGCACTTGGACTATCTAGGTTAACTAACGGGCACTAGGACTATCTAGGTTAACAAACGGGCACTTGGTCTATCTAGGTTACCTAGCGGGCACTTGGACTATGTAGGTCAACTAGCGGTCCCTTGGACTATCTAGGTTAGTTAACGGGCATATGGATTCTGTAGGTTAACTAGCGGACACTTGGACTATCTAGGTTAACTAGCGGGCCCTATAACTATGTAGGTTAACTAGCGGGCCTTTGGACTATGTAGGTTAACTAGCGGGCACTTGGATTATCTAAGTTACCTGGCGGGGACTTGAACTATGTAGGTTAACTAGTGGGCCCTTAGGCTATCTTGGTTAGCTAACGGTGTATTGGACTATGTAGGTTAATTAGCGGGTACTTGGACTATGTAGGTTCCCTAGCGGGCATTTGGACTATATAGATTACCTAGCGGGCACTTGGACTTTGTAGGTTACCTAGCGGGCACTTGGATTATCTAGGTTACCTAGCGGGAACTTGGATGATACAGGTTCCCTAGCCAGCACTAAGACTATTGTTTCCCTAAAGGGCACTTGGACTATCTAGGTTAACGAACGGGCACTTGGACTATGTTGGTTAACTAGCGGGCACTTGGACTATGTATGTCCCCTAGAGGGCACTTGGACTATCTAGGTTAACTAAAGGGCACTAGGACTATCTAGTTTAACTAGCGGGCACTAGGTCTATCTAGGTTACATAGCCGCCACTTGGACTATCTAGGTTAGCTAACAGGCACTTGGACTATCTATGATCCCCAGCGGGCACTTGTACTATCTATTTTACCTAGCGGGCACTTGGACTATGTAGGTCAACTAGCGGGCCCTTGGACTATCTAGGTTAGCTAACGGGCACTTGGACTATAGGTTACCTAACGGGCACTTGGATTATGTTGGTTCCCTAGCGGGCACTTAGACTATGTAGGTTTCCTTGCGGGCATTTGGACTATGTAGGTTACCTAGCGAGCACTTGGACTATATAGCTTCCCTAACGGGCACTTGGACTATGTAGGTTCCCTAGCGGTGAGGTGGACTATGTAGGCTCCCGAGAAGGCACTTGGACTATGTAGGTTACCTATCGGGCACTTTGACTATGTAGGTTAACTAGCGGGCACTTGGACTATCCAGGTTACGAAGCGGGCACTTGGACTATGTAGGTTACCAAAAGGGCACTTGGAGTATCTAGGTTAACGAATGGACACTTGGACTATATAGGTAACCTAGCGGGCACTTGGACTGTCTAGGTTACATAGCGGGCAATTGGCCTATGTAGGTTAACGAAAGGGCACTTGGACTATGTAGGTTAGCTAACAAGCACTTAGACTATCTAGGTTACCTAGCAGGCACTTGGACTATGTAGGTTACCTTGCGAACACTTGGACGATCTAGGGTAACTAGCGGGCACTTGGACTATCAAGGTTAACTAGCGGGCCCTTGGTCTATCTAGGTTACCTAGCGGGCACTTGGACTATCTGGGTTACCAAGCGGGCACTTGGACTATGTAGGTTAACTAGAAGGCACTTGGACTATCAAGGTTTCCAAGCGGGCTCTTGGACTATATAGGTTACTAGCGGGCACTTGGACTATCTAGGTTAACTAGCGGGCCCTTGGACTATCTAGGTTACCTAGCGGGCACTTGGACTATCTAGGTTAACTAGCGGGCACTTGGACTATCTAGGGTAACTAGCGGGCACTTGGAGTATGTAGGTTAACTAGAAGGCACTTGGACTATCAAGGTTACCTAGCGGGCTCTTGGACTATGTAGGTTACCTAGCGGGCACTTGGTCTATCTAGGTTAACGAACGGGCACTTGGACTATGTTGGTTAACTAGCGGACACTTGGACAATCTAGGGTAGCTAACGGGCAATTGGAGTATCAAGGTTACCTAACGGGCACTTGGACTATGTAGGTTACCTAGCAGGCACTTTGACTATCTAGGTTAACTAACGGGCACTTGGACTATGTAGGTTAAGTAGCGGACACTTGCACTATGTAGGTTACCTAGCGGGCAATTGGACTATGTAGGTTAACTAGCAGGCCTTTGGACTATCTAGGTTACCTAGCAGGCACTTGGACTATGTAGGTTAACTAGCGGGCACTTGCACTCTCTAGGTTACCTAGCGGGTACTTGGACTATGTACCTTCCTTAGCGGGCACTTGGACTATCTATGTTATCTAGCGGGCACGTGGACTATGTAGGTTACCTAGCGGACCCTTGCACTATGTAGGTTACCTAGCGGGCATTTGGACTATGGAGGTTAACTAGAGGACACTTGGACGATCTAGGTTAACAAGTGGGCCCTTGGCTATGTAGGTTAACTAGCCGGCACTTGGACGGTATAGGTTAACTAGCGGGCACTTGGACGATCTAGGTTAACCAGCGGGCACTTGGACTATCAAAGTTAACAAGCGAGCCCTTGGACTATGTAGGTTAACTAGCGGGCCCTTGGACTATCTAGGTTACCTAGATAGCATTTGGACTATCTAGGTTCCCTAGCGGGCATTTGGACTATGTGGGTTCCATAGCGGGCACTTGGACTATGTAGGTTCCCTATCGGGTACTTGCACTATGTAGGTTTCTATCGGGCATTTGGACTATGTAGGTTAACTAGCGGGCACTGGGACATCTAGGTTACCTAGCGGGCACTAGGTCTATGTACAAACCCTAGCGGGCACTTGGACTATCTGGGATACCTAGCGGGCACTTGTACTATCTAGGTTACCTAGCTGGCACTTGGACTGTGTAGGTCAAGTAGCGGGCCCTTGGACTATCTAGGTTAACGAACGGACACTTGGACTATGTAGTTAACCTAGCGGGAACTTGGACTGTATAGGTTACATAGCGGGCACTTGGAATATCTAGGTTAACGAACGGGCACTTGGACTATGTATGTTAGCTAACAGGCAGTTTGACAATCTAGGTTACCTAGCAGGCACTTGGACTATGTAGGTTACCTAGCAGACACTTGGACGATCTAGGTTATCTAGTAGGCACTTGGACTATCTAGGTTAACTAGTGGGCCCTTGGACTATCTAGGTTTACTAGCGGGCACTTGGACTATCTAGGTTAACTAGCGGGCACTTGGATTATCTAGGTTAACGAACGGGCACTTGGACTATGTATGTTAGCTAACAGGCACTATGACTATCTACGTTACCTAGCAGGCACTTGGACTATGTAGGTTACCTAGCGGGCACATGGACTATGTAGGTTATCTAGCGGGCACTTGGACTATCTAGGTTACCTAGCGCGCACTTGGACTATCTAGGTTACCAACCGGCACTTGGACTATGTAGGTTAACTAGCGGACACTTTGACTATCTAGGTTAGCTAACGGGCAATTGGACTATCAAGGTTACCTAACGGGCATGGACTATGTAGATTACCTAGCGGGCACTTGGACTATCTTGGTTACCTAGCAGGCACTTTGACTATCTAGGTTAACTAACGGGCACTTGGACAATGTAGGTTGCCTAGCGAGCATTTGGACTATGTAAGTTCCCTAGCGGGCGCTTGGACTATGTAGGTTCCCTAGCGGGTACTTGGACTGTCTAGGTTAACTAGCGGGCAATTGGACTGTCTAGGTTACCTAGTGGGCACTTGGACTATGTAGTTTACCTAGCAGGCACTTGGACTATGTAGGTTAACTAGCGGGCACTTGGACTATCTAGGTTACCTAGCGGGCCTTTGGACTATGTACGTTCCCTAGTGGGCACTTGGGCTATCTACGTTACCTAGCGGGCACTTGGACTATGTAGGTTAACAAACGGGCAGTTGGACTATGTAGGTAACCTAATGGTCACTTGGACTGTCTAGGTTACCTAGCGGGGTCTTGGACTATGTAGGTTAACTAGCGGGCTCTTGGTCTATGTAGGTTAACTAGCAGGCCCTTGGACTATGTAAGTCAACTAGAGGGCACTTGGACGATCCTAGTTAACTAGCGGGCAAGTGGACTATCTAGGTTAACTAGCGGGCACTTGGACTATCTAGGGTAACTAGCGGGTACTTGGACTATCTAGGTTAACTAGCGGGCACTTGGACTATCTAGGTTACCTAGCGGGCGCTTGGACTATATAGGTTAAGTATAAGGCACTTGGACTATCAAGGTTACCTAGCGGGCCCTTGGACTATGTAGGTTACCTAGCGGGCACTTGGACTGTCTAGGTTACCTAGCGGGCACTTAGACTATCTATGTTAACGAACGGACACTTGGACTATGTTGGTTAACTAGCGGACACTTGTACAATCTAGGTTAGCTAACGGGCAATTGGACTATCAAGGTTACCTAACGGGCACTTGGACTATGTAGGTTACCTAGCAGGCACTTTGAATATCTAGGTTAACTAACGGGCACTGGGACTACGTAGGTTGGCTAGCGAGCACTTGGAGTATGTAGGTTCTCTAGCTGTCGCTTGGACTATGTAGGTTCCCTAGCGGGTACTTGGACTATCTTGGTGACCTAGCAGGCCCGTTGACTATCTAGGTTAACTAACGGGCACTTGGACTATGTAGGTTGCCTAGCGAGCATTTGTACTATGTAGGTTCCCTAGCGGGCGCTTGGACTATGTAGGTTCCCTAGCGGGTACTTGGACAGTCTAGGTTAACTAGCGGGCAATTGGACTGTCTAGGTTACCTAGTGGGCACTTGGACTATGTAGTTTACCTAGCAGGCACTTGGACTATGTAGGTTAACTAGCGGGCACTTGGACTATCTAGGTTACCTAGCGGGCACTTTGACTATGTACGTTCCCTAGCGGGCACTTGAGCTATCTACATTACCTAGCGGGCACTTGGACTATGTAGGTTAACGAACGGGCACTTGGACTATGTAGGTAACCTAGTGGTCACTTGGACTGTCTTGGTTACCTAGCGGGCATTTGGACTATGTAGGTTAACTAGCGGGCACTTGGACTATCTAGGTTAACTAGCGGGCCCTTCGTCTATGGAGGTTAACTAGCAGGCCCTTGGACAATGTAAGTTAACTAGAGGGCACTTGGATGATCCTGGTTAACTAGCGGGCACTGGGACTGTCTAGGTTAACTAGCGGGCACTTGGACTATCTAGGTTAACTAGCGGGCACTTGGACTATGTAGGTTCCCTAGCGGGCATTTGGACTATATTGGTTACCAAGCGGGCACTTGGATTATGTAGGTTACCTAGCGGGCACTTGGACTATGTAGGTTAACTAGCGGGCACTTGGATTATCTAAGTTAACTAACAGGCACTTGGACTATGTATGTTCCAGAGCGGGCATTTGGACTATGTAGGTTCCCTAGCGGGCACTTGGACTATCTAGGTTCCCTAAAGGGCACTTGATCTATCTAGGTTACCGAACAGGCACTTGGACTATGTAGGTTAGGTAACGGGCACTTCTACTATCTAGGTTAAGTAGTGGGAACTTGGACTATGTAGGTTACCTAGCGGACACTTTGACTATCTTGGTTACCTAGCGGGCACTTGGACTATGTAGGTTAATTAGCGGACACTTGGACGAACTAGGTTAGCTAACAGGAACTTGGACTATCTAGGTTACCTAGCGGGCACTTGGTCTATGTACAAACCCTAGCGGTCACTTGGACTATCTGGGTTACCTAGCGGGCACTTGTACTATCTAGGTTACCTAGCTGGCACTTGGACTGTGTAGGTCAAGTAGCGGGCCCTTGGACTATCTAGGTTAGCTAACGGGCACTTGGACTATCTAGGTTACCTAACGGGCACTTGGATTATGTACGTTCCCTAGTGGGCACTTAGACTATGGAGGTTACCTTGCGAGCACTTGGACTTTGTAGGTTCCCTAAAGGGCACTTGGACTATGGAGGTTCCCTAGCGGTCACTTGGACTATGTAGGCTCCCTAGAAGGCACTTGGACTATGTAGATTACATATCGGGCACTTTGACTATGTAGGGTAACTAGCGGGCACTTGGACACTCCAGGTTACGAAGCGGGCACTTGGACTATCTAGGTTAACGAACGGACACTTGGACTATGTAGTTAACCTAGGGGGAACGTGGAGTGTATAGGTTACATAGCGGGCACTTGGACTATCTAGGTTAACGAACGGGCACATGGACTATGTATGTTAGCTAACAGGCACTTTGAGTATCTACGTTACCTAGCAGGCACTTGGACTATGTAGGTTACCTAGCGGACACTTGGACGATCTAGGTTATCTAGTAGGCACTTGGACTATCTAGGTTAACTAGTGGGCCCTAGGACTATCTAGGTTTACTAGCGGGCATTTGGACTATCTAGGTTAACTAGCGGGCACTTGGACTATCTAGGTTAATGAACGGGCACTTGGACTATGTAGGTTAGCTAACAGGCACTTTGACTATCTAGGTTACCTAGCAGGCACTTGGACTATGTAGGTTACCTAGCGGACACTAGGACGATCTAGGTTAACTAGCGGGCACTTGGACTATCTAGGTTAACTAGCGGGCCCTTGGGCTATCTAGGTGTACTAGCGGACACTTGGACTATCTAGGTTAACTAGCGGGCACTTGGACTATGTAGGTTACCTAGCGGGCACATGGACTATGTAGGTTACCTAGCGGGCACTTGGACTATCTAGGTTACCTAGCGGGCACTTGGACTATGTAGGTTAACTCGAAGGCACTTGGACTATCAAGGTTACCAAGCGGGCTCTTGGACTATATAGGTTACTAGCGGGCACTTGGACTATCTAGGTTAACTAGCGGGCCCTTGGACTATCTAGGTTACCTAGCGGGCACTTGGACTATCTAGGTTAACTAGCGGGCACTTGGACTATCTAGGGTAACTAGCGGGCACTTGGAGTATGTAGGTTAACTAGAAGGCACTTGGACTATCAAGGTTACCTAGCGGGCTCTTGGACTATGTAGGTTACCTAGCGGGCACTTGGTCTATCTAGGTTAACGAACGGGCACTTGGACTATGTTGGTTAACTAGCGGACACTTGGACAATCTAGGGTAGCTAACGGGCAATTGGAGTATCAAGGTTACCTAACGGGCACTTGGACTATGTAGGTTACCTAGCAGGCACTTTGACTATCTAGGTTAACTAACGGGCACTGGGAGTATATAGGTTGGCTAGCGAGCACTTGGACTATGTAGGTTCCCTAGCGGGCGCTTGGACTATGTAGGTTCCCTAGCGGGTACCTGGAGTGTCTAGGTTAACTAGCGGGCAATTGGACTGTCTAGGTTACCTAGTGGCCACTTGGACTATGTAGTTTACCTAGCAGGCACTTGGACTATGTAGGTTAACTAGCGGGCACTTGGACTATCTAGGTTACCTAGCGGGCACTTTGACTATGTACGTTCCCTAGCGGGCACTTGGGCTATCTACGTTACCTAGCGGGCACTTGGACTATGTAGGTTAACGAACGGGCCCTTGGACTATGTAGTTAACCTAGTGGTCACTTGGACTGTCTAGGTTACCGAGCGGGCATTTGGACTATGTAGGTTAACTAGCGGGCACTTGGACTATCTAGGTTAACTAGCGGGACCTTCGTCTATGTAGGTTAACTAGCAGGCCCTTGGACAATGTAAGTTAACTAGAGGGCACTTGGATGATCCTGGTTAACTAGCGGGCACTTTGACTGTCTAGGTTAAGTAGCGGGCACTTGGACTATCTAGGTTAACTAGCGGGCACTTGGACTATGTAGGTTCCCTAGCGGGCATTTGGACTATATTGGTTACCTAGCGGGCACTTGGATTATGTAGGTTACCTAGCGGGCACTTGGATTATCTAGGTTAACTAACAGGCACTTGGACTATGTATGTTCCAGAGCGGGCAATTGGACTTTGTAGGTTCCCTATCGGGGACTGGGACTATCTTGGTTCCCTAAAGGGCACTTGGACTATCTAGGTTACCGAACGGGCACTTGGACTATGTAAGTTAGGTAACGGGCACTTCTACTATCTAGGTTAACTAGTGGGAACTTGGACTATGTAGGTTACCTAGCGGACACTTTGACTATCTTGGTTACCTAGCGGGCACTTGGACTATGTAGGTTAATTAGCGGACACTTGGACGAACTAGGTTAACGAGCGGGCCGTTGGACTATGTAGGTTACCTAGCGGGCACTTGGACTATCTAGGTTAGCTAACAGGAACTTGGACTATCTAGGTTACCTAGCGAGCACTTGGTCTATGTACAAACCCTAGCGGTCACTTGGACTATATTGGTTACCTAGCGGACACTAGGACGATCTAGGTTAACTAGCGGGCACTTGGACTATCTAGGTTAACTAGCGGGCCCTTGGGCTATCTAGGTGTACTAGCGGACACTTGGACTATCTAGGTTAACTAGCGGGCACTTGGACTATGTAGGTTACCTAGCGGGCACATGGACTATGTAGGTTACCTAGCGGGCACTTGGACTATCTAGGTTACCTAGCGGGCACTTGGACTATGTAGGTTAACTCGAAGGCACTTGGACTATCAAGGTTACCAAGCGGGCTCTTGGACTATATAGGTTACTAGCGGGCACTTGGACTATCTAGGTTAACTAGCGGGCCCTTGGACTATCTAGGTTACCTAGCGGGCACTTGGACTATCTAGGTTAACTAGCGGGCACTTGGACTATCTAGGGTAACTAGCGGGCACTTGGAGTATGTAGGTTAACTAGAAGGCACTTGGACTATCAAGGTTACCTAGCGGGCTCTTGGACTATGTAGGTTACCTAGCGGGCACTTGGTCTATCTAGGTTAACGAACGGGCACTTGGACTATGTTGGTTAACTAGCGGACACTTGGACAATCTAGGGTAGCTAACGGGCAATTGGAGTATCAAGGTTACCTAACGGGCACTTGGACTATGTAGGTTACCTAGCAGGCACTTTGACTATCTAGGTTAACTAACGGGCACTGGGAGTATATAGGTTGGCTAGCGAGCACTTGGACTATGTAGGTTCCCTAGCGGGCGCTTGGACTATGTAGGTTCCCTAGCGGGTACCTGGAGTGTCTAGGTTAACTAGCGGGCAATTGGACTGTCTAGGTTACCTAGTGGCCACTTGGACTATGTAGTTTACCTAGCAGGCACTTGGACTATGTAGGTTAACTAGCGGGCACTTGGACTATCTAGGTTACCTAGCGGGCACTTTGACTATGTACGTTCCCTAGCGGGCACTTGGGCTATCTACGTTACCTAGCGGGCACTTGGACTATGTAGGTTAACGAACGGGCCCTTGGACTATGTAGTTAACCTAGTGGTCACTTGGACTGTCTAGGTTACCGAGCGGGCATTTGGACTATGTAGGTTAACTAGCGGGCACTTGGACTATCTAGGTTAACTAGCGGGACCTTCGTCTATGTAGGTTAACTAGCAGGCCCTTGGACAATTTAAGTTAACTAGAGGGCACTTGGATGATCCTGGTTAACTAGCGGGCACTTTGACTGTCTAGGTTAAGTAGCGGGTACTTGGACTATCTAGGTTAACTAGCGGGCACTTGGACTATGTAGGTTCCCTAGCGGGCATTTGGACTATATTGGTTACCTAGCGGGCACTTGGATTATGTAGGTTACCTAGCGGGCACTTGGATTATCTAGGTTAACTAACAGGCACTTGGACTATGTATGTTCCAGAGCGGGCAATTGGACTTTGTAGGTTCCCTAGCGGGGACTGGGACTATCTTGGTTCCCTAAAGGGCACTTGGACTATCTAGGTTACCGAACGGGCACTTGGACTATGTAAGTTAGGTAACGGGCACTTCTACTATCTAGGTTAACTAGTGGGAACTTGGACTATGTAGGTTACCTAGCGGACACTTTGACTATCTTGGTTACCTAGCGGGCACTTGGACTATGTAGGTTAATTAGCGGACACTTGGACGAACTAGGTTAACGAGCGGGCCGTTGGACTATGTAGGTTACCTAGCGGGCACTTGGACTATCTAGGTTAGCTAACAGGAACTTGGACTATCTAGGTTACCTAGCGAGCACTTGGTCTATGTACAAACCCTAGCGGTCACTTGGACTATATTGGTTACCTAGCGGGCACTTGGAATATGTACGTCCCCTAGTGGGCACTTGGACTATCTAGGTTAACTAACGGGCACTAGGACTATCTAGGTTAACAAACGGGCACTTGGTCTATCTAGGTTACCTAGCGGGCACTTGGACTATGTAGGTCAACTAGCGGTCCCTTGGACTATCTAGGTTAGTTAACGGGCATATGGATTCTGTAGGTTAACTAGCGGACACTTGGACTATCTAGGTTAACTAGCGGGCCCTATAACTATGTAGGTTAACTAGCGGGCCTTTGGACTATGTAGGTTAACTAGCGGGCACTTGGATTATCTAAGTTACCTGGCGGGGACTTGAACTATGTAGGTTAACTAGTGGGCCCTTAGGCTATCTTGGTTAGCTAACGGTGTATTGGACTATGTAGGTTAATTAGCGGGTACTTGGACTATGTAGGTTCCCTAGCGGGCATTTGGACTATATAGATTACCTAGCGGGCACTTGGACTTTGTAGGTTACCTAGCGGGCACTTGGATTATCTAGGTTACCTAGCGGGCACTTGGATGATACAGGTTCCCTAGCCAGCACTAAGACTATTGTTTCCCTAAAGGGCACTTGGACTATCTAGGTTAACGAACGGGCACTTGGACTATGTTGGTTAACTAGCGGGCACTTGGACTATGTATGTCCCCTAGAGGGCACTTGGACTATCTAGGTTAACTAAAGGGCACTAGGACTATCTAGTTTAACTAGCGGGCACTAGGTCTATCTAGGTTACATAGCCGCCACTTGGACTATCTAGGTTAGCTAACAGGCACTTGGACTATCTATGATCCCCAGCGGGCACTTGTACTATCTATTTTACCTAGCGGGCACTTGGACTATGTAGGTCAACTAGCGGGCCCTTGGACTATCTAGGTTAGCTAACGGGCACTTGGACTATAGGTTACCTAACGGGCACTTGGATTATGTTGGTTCCCTAGCGGGCACTTAGACTATGTAGGTTTCCTTGCGGGCATTTGGACTATGTAGGTTACCTAGCGAGCACTTGGACTATATAGCTTCCCTAACGGGCACTTGGACTATGTAGGTTCCCTAGCGGTCAGGTGGACTATGTAGGCTCCCGAGAAGGCACTTGGACTATGTAGGTTACCTATCGGGCACTTTGACTATGTAGGTTAACTAGCGGGCACTTGGACTATCCAGGTTACGAAGCGGGCACTTGGACTATGTAGGTTACCAAAAGGGCACTTGGAGTATCTAGGTTAACGAATGGACACTTGGACTATATAGGTAACCTAGCGGGCACTTGGACTGTCTAGGTTACATAGCGGGCAATTGGCCTATGTAGGTTAACGAAAGGGCACTTGGACTATGTAGGTTAGCTAACAAGCACTTAGACTATCTAGGTTACCTAGCAGGCACTTGGACTATGTAGGTTACCTTGCGAACACTTGGACGATCTAGGGTAACTAGCGGGCACTTGGACTATCAAGGTTAACTAGCGGGCCCTTGGTCTATCTAGCTTACCTAGCGGGCACTTGGACTATCTGGGTTACCAAGCGGGCACTTGGACTATGTAGGTTAACTAGAAGGCACTTGGACTATCAAGGTTACCAAGCGGGCTCTTGGACTATATAGGTTACTAGCGGGCACTTGGACTATCTAGGTTAACTAGCGGGCCCTTGGACTATCTAGGTTACCTAGCGGGCACTTGGACTATCTAGGTTAACTAGCGGGCACTTGGACTATCTAGGGTAACTAGCGGGCACTTGGAGTATGTAGGTTAACTAGAAGGCACTTGGACTATCAAGGTTACCTAGCGGGCTCTTGGACTATGTAGGTTACCTAGCGGGCACTTGGTCTATCTAGGTTAACGAACGGGCACTTGGACTATGTTGGTTAACTAGCGGACACTTGGACAATCTAGGGTAGCTAACGGGCAATTGGAGTATCAAGGTTACCTAACGGGCACTTGGACTATGTAGGTTACCTAGCAGGCACTTTGACTATCTAGGTTAACTAACGGGCACTGGGAGTATGTAGGTTGGCTAGCGAGCACTTGGACTATGTAGGTTCCCTAGCGGGCGCTTGGACTATGTAGGTTCCCTAGCGGGTACCTGGAGTGTCTAGGTTAACTAGCGGGCAATTGAACTGTCTAGGTTACCTAGTGGCCACTTGGACTATGTAGTTTACCTAGCAGGCACTTGGACTATGTAGGTTAACTAGCGGGCACTTGGACTAGCTAGGTTACCTAGCGGGCACTTTGACTATGTACGTTCCCTAGCGGGCACTTGGGCTATCTACGTTACCTAGCGGGCACTTGGACTATGTAGGTTAACGAACGGGCCCTTGGACTATGTAGTTAACCTAGTGGTCACTTGGACTGTCTAGGTTGCCGAGCGGGCATTTGGACTATGTAGGTTAACTAGCGGGCACTTGGACTATCTAGGTTAACTAGCGGGCCCTTCGTCTATGTAGGTTAACTAGCAGGCCCTTGGACAATGTAAGTTAACTAGAGGGCACTTGGATGATCCTGGTTAACTAGCGGGCACTTGGACTATGTATGTCCCCTAGAGGGCACTTGGACTATCTAGGTTAACTAAAGGGCACTAGGACTATCTAGTTTAACTAGCGGGCACTAGGTCTATCTAGGTTACATAGCCGCCACTTGGACTATCTAGGTTAGCTAACAGGCACTTGGACTATCTATGATCCCCAGCGGGCACTTGTACTATCTATTTTACCTAGCTGGCACTTGGACTATGTAGGTCAACTAGCGGGCCCTTGGACTATCTAGGTTAGCTAACGGGCACTTGGACTATAGGTTACCTAACAGGCACTTGGATTATGTTGGTTCCCTAGCGGGCACTTAGACTATGTAGGTTTCCTTGCGGGCATTTGGACTATGTAGGTTACCTAGCGAGCACTTGGACTATATAGGTTCCCTAACGGGCACTTGGACTATGTAGGTTCCCTAGCGGTCAGGTGGACTATGTAGGCTCCCGAGAAGGCACTTGGACTATGTAGGTTACCTATTGGGCACTTTGACTATGTAGGTTAACTAGCGGGCACTTGGACTATCCAGGTTACGAAGCGGGCACTTGGCCTATGTAGGTTAACGAAAGGGCACTTGGACTATGTAGGTTAGCTAACAAGCACTTAGACTATCTAGGTTACCTAGCAGGCACTTGGACTATGTAGGTTACCTTGCGAACACTTGGACGATCTAGGGTAACTAGCGGGCACTTGGACTATCTAGGTTAACTAGCGGGCCCTTGGTCTATCTAGGTTACCTAGCGGGCACTTGGACTATCTAGGTTAGGTAACGGGCACTTGGACTATCTAGGTTACCAAGCGGGCACTTGGACTATGTAGGTTAACTAGAAGGCACTTGGACTATCAAGGTTAACAAGCGGGCTCTTGGACTATGTAGGTTACCTAGCGGGCACTTGGACTATGTAGGTTAACTAGCGGGCATTGGAATATCTAGGTTACCTAGCGGGCACTTTGACTATGTACGTTCCCTAGCGGGCACTTGGGCTATCTACGTTACCTAGCGGGCACTTGGACTATGTAGGTTAACGAACGGGCACTTGGACTATGTAGGTAAACTAGTGGTCACTTGGACTGTCTAGGTTACCTAGCGGGCATTTGGACTATGTAGGTCAACTAGCGGGCACTTGGACTATCTAGGTTAACTAGCGGGCCCTTCGTCTATGTAGGTTAACTAGCAGGCCCTTGGACAATGTAAGTTAACTAGAGGGCATTTGGATGATCCTGGTTAACTAGCGGGCACTTTGACTGTCTAGGTTAACTAGCGGGCACTTGGACTATCTAGGTTAACTAGCGGGCACTTGGAGTATGTAGGTTCCTAGCGGGCATTTGGACTATATAGGTTACCTAGCGGGCACTTGGACTATGTAGGTTCCCTAGCGGGCACTTGGACTATCTAGGTTCCCTAAAGGGCACTTGGACTATGTAGGTTACCTAGCGGACAATTGGACAATCGAGGTTAACTAGCGTGCACTTGGACTATGTAGGTTAACTAGCGGACACTTGCACTAAGTAGGTTTCCTAGTGGGCTTTTGGACTATGTAGGTTAACTAGCAGGCCCTTGGACTATCTAGGTTACCTAGCAGGCACTTGGACTATGTAGGTTAACTAGCGGGCACTTGCACTCTCTAGGTTACCTAGCGGGTACTTGGACTATGTACCTTCCTTAGCGGGTACTTGGACTATCTATGTTAACTAGCGGGCACGTGGACTATGTAGGTTACCTAGCGGACCCTTCCACTATGTAGGTTACCTATTGGGCACTTGGACTATGTAGGTTAACTAGAGGACACTTGGACGATCTAGGTTAACAAGTGGGCCCTTGGACTATATAGGTTAACTAGCCGGCACTTGGACGATCTAGGTTAACTAGCGGGCACTTGGACGATCTAGGATAACCAGCGGGCACTTGGACTATCAAAGTTAACAAGCGAGCCCTTGGACTATGTAGGTTAACTAGCGGGCCCTTGGACTATTTAAGTTACCTAGATACTACTTGGACTATCTAGGTTCCCTAGCGGGCATTTGGACTATGTAAGTTCCATAGCGGGCACTTGGACTATGTAGGTTCCCTATCGGGTACTTGGACTATGTAGGTTTCTATCGGGCATTTGGACTATGTAGGTTAACTAGCGCGCACTTGGACATCTAGGTTACCTAGCGGGCACTTGGTCTATGTACAAACCATAGCGGGCACTTGGACTATCTGGGATACCTAGCAGGCACTTGTACTATCTAGGTTACCTAGCTGGCACTTGGACTGTGTAGGTCAAGTAGCGGGCCCTTGGACTATCTAGGATAGCTAACGGGCACTTGGACTATCTAGGTTACCTAACGGGCACTTGGATTATGTAGGTTCCCTAGTGGCTACTTAGACTATGTAGGTTTCCTTGCGGGCATTTGGACTATGTAGGTTACCTTGCAAGCACTTGGACTTTGTAGGTTCCCTAAAGGGCACTTGGATTATGTAGGTTCCCTAGCGGTCACTTGGACTATGTAGGCTCCCTAGAAGGCACTTGGACTATGTAGATTACGTATCGGGCACTTTGACTATGTAGGTTAACTAGCGGGCACTTGGACTATCCAGGTTACGAAGCGCGCACTTGGATTATGTAGGATACTAAACGGGCACTTAGACTATCTAGGTTAACGAACGGACACTTGGACTATGTAGTTAACCTAGCGGGAACTTGGACTGTCTAGGTTACATAGCGGGCACTTGGACTATCTAGGTTAACGAACGGGCACTTGGACTATGTATGTTAGCTAACAGGCACTTTGACTATCTAGGTTACCTAGCAGGCACTTGGACTATGTAGGTTACCTAGCGGACACTTGGACGATCTAGGTTATCTAGTAGGCACTTGGACTATCTAGGTTAACTAGTGGCCCTTGGACTATCTAGGTTTACTAGCGGTCACTTGGACTATCTAGGTTAACTAGCGGGCACTTGGACTATGTAGGTTACCTAGCGGGCACATGGACTATGTAGGTTACCTAGCGGGCACTTGGACGATCTAGGTTAACTAGCGGGCACTTGGACTATCTAGGTTAACTAGCGGGCCCTTGGACTATGTAGGTTTCCTAGCGGGCACTTGGACAATCTAGGTTAACGAACGGGCACTTGGACAATGTAGGTTAGCTAACAGGCACTTTGACTATCTAGGTTACCTAGCAGGCACTTGGACTATGTAGGTTACCTTGCGAACACTTGGACGATCTAGGGTAACTAGCGGGCACTTGGACTATCTAGGTTAACTAGCGGGCCCTTGGTCTATCTAGGTTACCTAGCGGGCACTTGGACTATCTAGGTTAGGTAACGGGCACTTGGACTATCTAGGTTACCAAGCGGGCACTTGGACTATGTAGGTTAACTAGAAGGCACTTGGACTATCAAGGTTACCTAGCGGGCTCTTGGACTATGTAGGTTACCTAGCGGGCACTTGGACTATGTAGGTTAACTAGCGGGCATTGGACTATCTAGGTTACCTAGCGGGCACTTTGACTATGTACGTTCCCTAGCGGGCACTTGGGCTATCTACGTTACCTAGCGGGCACTTGGACTATGTAGGTTAACGAACGGGCACTTGGACTATGTAGGTAACCTAGTGGTCACTTGGACTGTCTAGGTTACCTAGCGGGCATTTGGACTATGTAGGTCAACTAGCGGGCACTTGGACTATCTAGGTTAATTAGCGGGCCCTTCATCTATGTAGGTTAACTAGCAGTCCCTTGGACAATGTAAGTTAACTAGAGGGCATTTGGATGATCCTGGTTAACTAGCGGGCACTTTGACTGTCTAGGTTAACTAGCGGGCACTTGGACTATCTAGGTTAACTAGCGGGCACTTGGAGTATGTAGGTTCCTAGCGGGCATTTGGACTATATAGGTTACCTAGCGGGCACTTGGACTATGTAGATTCCCTAGCGGGCACTTGGACTATCTAGGTTCCCTAAAGGGCACTTGGACTATGTAGGTTACCTAGCGGACAATTGGACAATCGAGGTTAACTAGCGTGCACTTGGACTATGTAGGTTAACTAGCGGACACTTGCACTAAGTAGGTTACCTAGCGGGCTTTTGGACTATGTAGGTTAACTAGCAGGCCCTTGGACTATCTAGGTTACCTAGCAGGCACTTGGATTATGTAGGTTAACTAGCGGGCACTTGCACTCTCTAGGTTACCTAGCGGGTACTTGGACTATGTACCTTCCTTAGCGGGTACTTGGACTATCTATGTTAACTAGCGGGCACGTGGACTATGTAGGTTACCTAGCGGACCCTTGCACTATGTAGTTTACCTATTGGGCACTTGGACTATGTAGGTTAACTAGAGGACACTTGGACGATCTAGGTTAACAAGTGGGCCCTTGGACTATGTAGGTTAACTAGCCGGCACTTGGACGATCTAGGTTAACTAGCGGGCACTTGGACGATCTAGGATAACCAGCGGGCACTTGGACTATCAAAGTTAACAAGCGAGCCCTTGGACTATGTAGGTTAACTAGCGGGCCCTTGGACTATCTAGGTTACCTAGATACTACTTGGACTATCTAGGTTCCCTAGCGGACATTTGGACTATGTAAGTTCCATAGCGGGCACTTGGACTATGTAGGTTCCCTATCGGGTACTTGGACTATGTAGGTTTCTATCGGGCATTTGGACTATGTAGGTTAACTAGCGGGCACTTGGACATCTAGGTTACCTAGCGGGCACTTGGTCTATGTACAAACCATAGCGGGCACTTGGACTATCTGGGATACCTAGCAGGCACTTGTATTATCTAGGTTACCTAGCTGGCACTTGCACTGTGTAGGTCAAGTAGCGGGCCCTTGGACTATCTAGGATAGCTAACGGGCACTTGGACTATCTAGGTTACCTAACGGGCACTTGGATTATGTAGGTTCCCTAGTGGCTACTTAGACTATGTAGGTTTCCTTGCGGGCATTTGGACTATGTAGGTTACCTTGCAAGCACTTGGACTTTGTAGGTTCCCTAAAGGGCACTTGGATTATGTAGGTTCCCTAGCGGTCACTTGGACAATGTAGGCTCCCTAGAAGGCACTTGGACTATGTAGATTACGTATCGGGCACTTTGACTATGTAGGTTAACTAGCGGGCACTTGGACTATCCAGGTTACGAAGCAGGCACTTGGACTATGTAGGATACTAAACGGGCACTTAGACTATCTAGGTTAACGAACGGACACTTGGACTATGTAGTTAACCTAACGGGAACTTGGACTGTCTAGGTTACATAGCGGGCACTTGGACTATCTAGGTTAACGAACGGGCACTTGGACTATGTATGTTAGCTAACAGGCACTTTGACTATCTAGGTTACCTAGCAGGCACTTGGACTATGTAGGTTACCTAGCGGACACTTGGACGATCTAGGTTATCTAGTAGGCACTTGGACTATCTAGGTTAACTAGTGGCCCTTGGACTATCTAGGTTTACTAGCGGGCACTTGGACTATCTAGGTTAACTAGCGGGCACTTGGACTATGTAGGTTACCTAGCGGGCACATGGACTATGTAGGTTACCTAGCGGGCACTTGGACTATCTAGGTTAACTAGCGGGCCCTTGGACTATGTAGGTTTCCTAGCGGGCACTTGGACAATCTAGGTTAACGAACGGGCACTTGGACAATGTAGGTTAGCTAACAGGCACTTTGACTATCTAGGTTACCTAGCAGGCACATGGACTATGTAGGTTACCTTGCGAACACTTGGACGATCTAGGGTAACTAGCGGGCACTTGGACTATCTAGGTTAACTAGCGGGCCCTTGGTCTATCTAGGTTACCTAGCGGGCACTTGGACTATCTAGGTTAGGTAACGGGCACTTGGACTATCTAGGTTACCAAGCGGGCACTTGGACTATGTAGGTTAACTAGAAGGCACTTGGACTATCAAGGTTACCAAGCGGGCTCTTGGACTATGTAGGTTACCTAGCGGGCACTTGGACTATGTAGGTTAACTAGCGGGCATTGGAATATCTAGGTTACCTAGCGGGCACTTTGACTATGTACGTTCCCTAGCGGGCACTTGGGCTATCTACGTTACCTAGCGGGCACTTGGACTATGTAGGTTAACGAACGGGCACTTGGACTATGTAGGTAACCTAGTGGTCACTTGGACTGTCTAGGTTACCTAGCGGGCATTTGGACTATGTAGGTCAACTAGCGGGCACTTGGACTATCTAGGTTAACTAGCGGGCCCTTCGTCTATGTAGGTTAACTAGCAGGCCCTTGGACAATGTAAGTTAACTAGAGGGCATTTGGATGATCCTGGTTAACTAGCGGGCACTTTGACTGTCTAGGTTAACTAGCGGGCACTTGGACTATCTAGGTTAACTAGCGGGCACTTGGAGTATGTAGGTTCCTAGTGGGCATTTGGACTATATAGGTTACCTAGCGGGCACTTGGACTATGTAGGTTCCCTAGCGGGCACTTGGACAATCTAGGTTCCCTAAAGGGCACTTGGACTATGTAGGTTACCTAGCGGACAATTGGACAATCGAGGTTAACTAGCGTGCACTTGGACTATGTAGGTTAACTAGCGGACACTTGCACTAAGTAGGTTACCTAGCGGGCTTTTGGACTATGTAGGTTAACTAGCAGGCCCTTGGACTATCTAGGTTACCTAGCAGGCACTTGGACTATGTAGGTTAACTAGCGGGCACTTGCACTCTCTAGGTTACCTAGCGGGTACTTGGACTATGTACCTTCCTTAGCGGGTACTTGGACTATCTATGTTAACTAGCGGGCACGTGGACTATGTAGGTTACCTAGCGGACCCTTCCACTATGTAGGTTACCTATTGGGCACTTGGACTATGTAGGTTAACTAGAGGACACTTGCACTAAGTAGGTTACCTAGCGGGCTTTTGGACTATGTAGGTTAACTAGCAGGCCCTTGGACTATCTAGGTTACCTAGCAGGCACTTGGACTATGTAGGTTAACTAGCGGGCACTTGCACTCTCTAGGTTACCTAGCGGGTACTTGGACTATGTACCTTCCTTAGCGGGTACTTGGACTATCTATGTTAACTAGCGGGCACTTGGACTATGTAGGTTACCTAGCGGACCCTTGCACTATGTAGGTTACCTATTGGGCACTTGGACTATGTAGGTTAACTAGAGGACACTTGGACGGTCTAGGTTAACAAGTGGGCCCTTGGACTATGTAGGTTAACTAGCCGGCACTTGGACGATCTAGGTTAACTAGCGGGCACTTGGATGATCTAGGATAACCAGCGGGCACTTGGACTATCAAAGTTAACAAGCGAGCCCTTGGACTATGTAGGTTAACTAGCGGGCCCTTGGACTATTTAAGTTACCTAGATACTACTTGGACTATCTAGGTTCCCTAGCGGACATTTGGACTATGTAAGTTCCATAGCGGGCACTTGGACTATGTAGGTTCCCTATCGGGTACTTGGACTATGTAGGTTTCTATCGGGCATTTGGACTATGTAGGTTAACTAGCGGGCACTTGGACATCTAGGTTACCTAGCGGGCACTTGGTCTATGTACAAACCATAGCGGGCACTTGGACTATCTGGGATACCTAGCAGGCACTTGTACTATCTAGGTTACCTAGCTGGCACTTGGACTGTGTAGGTCAAGTAGCGGGCCCTTGGACTATCTAGGATAGCTAACGGGCACTTGGACTATCTAGGTTACCTAACGGGCACTTGGATTATGTAGGTTCCCTAGTGGCTACTTAGACTATGTAGGTTTCCTTGCGGGCATTTGGACTATGTAGGTTACCTTGCAAGCACTTGGACTTTGTAGGTTCCCTAAAGGGCACTTGGATTATGTAGGTTCCCTAGCGGTCACTTGGACTATGTAGGCTCCCTAGAAGGCACTTGGACTATGT
The DNA here is from genome assembly GCF_050624435.1 of Tenrec ecaudatus. NCBI lineage: Eukaryota > Metazoa > Chordata > Mammalia > Afrosoricida > Tenrecidae > Tenrec > Tenrec ecaudatus. Next base: position 353,628 of record NW_027459046.1, on the reverse strand, counting down.
AGATTACGTATCGGGCACTTTGACTATGTAGGTTAACTAGCGGGCACTTGGACTATCCAGGTTACGAAGCGGGCACTTGGATTATGTAGGATACTAAACGGGCACTTAGACTATCTAGGTTAACGAACGGACACTTGGACTATGTAGTTAACCTAGCGGGAACTTGGACTGTCTAGGTTACATAGCGGGCACTTGGACTATCTAGGTTAACGAACGGGCACTTGGACTATGTATGTTAGCTAACAGGCACTTTGACTATCTAGGTTACCTAGCAGGCACTTGGACTATGTAGGTTACCTAGCGGACACTTGGACGATCTAGGTTATCTAGTAGGCACTTGGACTATCTAGGTTAACTAGTGGCCCTTGGACTATCTAGGTTTACTACCGGGCACTTGGACTATCTAGGTTAACTAGCGGGCACTTGGACTATGTAGGTTACCGAGCGGGCACATGGACTATGTAGGTTACCTAGCGGGCACTTGGACGATCTAGGTTAACTAGCGGCACTTGGACTATCTAGGTTAACTAGCGTGCCCTTGGACTATGTAGGTTTCCTAGCGGGCACTTGGACAATCTAGGTTAACGAACGGGCACTTGCACAATGTAGGTTAGCTAACAGGCACTTTGACTATCTAGGTTACCTAGCAGGCACTTGGACTATGTAGGTTACCTTGCGAACACTTGGACGATCTAGGGTAACTAGCGGGCACTTGGACTATCTAGGTTAACTAGCGGGCCCTTGGTCTATCTAGGTTACCTAGCGGGCACTTGGACTATCTAGGTTAGGTAACGGGCACTTGGACTATCTAGGTTACCAAGCGGGCACTTGGACTATGTAGGTTAACTAGAAGGCACTTGGACTATCAATGTTACCTAGCGGGCTCTTGGACTATGTAGGTTACCTAGCGGGCACTTGGACTATGTAGGTTAACTAGCGGGCATTGGACTATCTAGGTTACCTAGCGGGCACTTTGACTATGTACGTTCCCTAGCGGGCACTTGGGCTATCTACGTTACCTAGCGGGCACTTGGACTATGTAGGTTAACGAACGGGCACTTGGACTATGTAGGTAACCTAGTGGTCACTTGGACTGTCTAGGTTACCTAGCGGGCATTTGGACTATGTAGGTCAACAAGCGGGCACTTGGACTATCTAGGTTAATTAGCGGGCCCTTCGTCTATGTAGGTTAACTACCAGTCCCTTGGACAATGTAAGTTAACTAGAGGGCATTTGGATGATTCTGGTTAACTAGCGGGCACTTTGACTGTCTAGGTTAACTAGCGGGCACTTGGACTATCTAGGTTAACTAGCGGGCACTTGGAGTATGTAGGTTCCTAGCGGGCATTTGGACTATATAGGTTACCTAGCGGGCACTTGGACTATGTAGGTTCCCTAGCGGGCACTTGGACTATCTAGGTTCCCTAAAGGGCACTTGGACTATGTAGGTTACCTAGCGGACAATTGGACAATCGAGGTTAACTAGCGTGCACTTGGACTATGTAGGTTAACTAGCGGACACTTGCACTAAGTAGGTTACCTAGCGGGCTTTTGGACTATGTAGGTTAACTAGCAGGCCCTTGGACTATCTAGGTTACCTAGCAGGCACTTGGATTATGTAGGTTAACTAGCGGGCACTTGCACTCTCTAGGTTACCTAGCGGGTACTTGGACTATGTACCTTCCTTAGCGGGTACTTGGACTATCTATGTTAACTAGCGGGCACGTGGACTATGTAGGTTACCTAGCGGACCCTTGCACTATGTAGGTTACCTATTGGGCACTTGGACTATGTAGGTTAACTAGAGGACACTTGGACGATCTAGGTTAACAAGTGGGCCCTTGGACTATGTAGGTTAACTAGCCGGCACTTGGACTATCTAGGTTAACTAGCGGGCACTTGGACGATCTAGGATAACCAGCGGGCACTTGGACTATCAAAGTTAACAAGCGAGCCCTTGGACTATGTAGGTTAACTAGCGGGCCCTTGGACTATCTAGGTACCTAGATACTACTTGGACTATCTAGGTTCCCTAGCGGGCATTTGGACTATGTAAGTTCCATAGCGGGCACTTGGACTATGTAGGTTCCCTATCGGGTACTTGGACTATGTAGGTTTCTATCGGGCATTTGGACTATGTAGGTTAACTAGCGGGCACTTGGACATCTAGGTTACCTAGCGGGCACTTGGTCTATGTACAAACCATAGCGGGCACTTGGACTATCTGGGATACCTAGCAGGCACTTGTACTATCTAGGTTACCTAGCTGGCACTTGGACTGTGTAGGTCAAGTAGCAGGCCCTTGGACTATCTAGGTTAGCTAACGGGCACTTGGACTATCTAGGTTACCTAACGGGCACTTGGATTATGTAGGTTCGCTAGTTGGCACTTAGACTATGTAGGTTTCCTTGCGGGCATTTGGACTATGTAGGTTACCTTGCGAGCACTTGGACTTTGTAGGTTCCCTAAAGGGCACTTGGACTATGTAGGTTCCCTAGCGGTCACTTGGACAATGTAGGCTCCCTAGAAGGCACTTGGACTATGTAGATTACATATCAGGCACTTTGACTATGTAGGTTAACTAGCGGGCACTTGGACTATCCAGGTTACGAAGCGGGCACTTGGACTATGTAAGTTACTAAACGGGCACTTGGACTATCTAGGTTAAAGAAAGGACACTTGCACTATGTAGTTAACCTAGCGGGAACTTGGACTGTATAGGTTACATAGCGGGCACTTGGAATATCTAGGTTAACGAACGGGCACTTGGACTATGTATGTTAGCTAACAGGCACTTTGACAATCTAGGTTACCTAGCAGGCACTTGGACTATGTAGGTTACCTAGCGGACACTTGGACGATCTAGGTTATCTAGTAGGCACTTGGACTATCTAGGTTAACTAGTGGCCCTTGGACTATCTAGGTTTACTAGCGGGCACTTGGACTATGTAGGTTACCTAGCGGGCACTTGGACGATCTAGGTTAACTAGCGGGCACTTGGACTATCTAGGTTAACTAGCGGGCCCTTGGACTATGTAGGTTTCCTAGCGGGCACTTGGACAATCTAGGTTAACGAACGGGCACTTGGACAATGTAGGTTAGCTAACAGGCACTTTGACTATCTAGGTTACCTAGCAGGCACTTGGACTATGTAGGTTACCTTGCGAACACTTGGACGATCTAGGGTAACTAGCGGGCACTTGGACTATCTAGGTTAACTAGCGGGCCCTTGGTCTATCTAGGTTACCTAGCGGGCACTTGGACTATCTAGGTTAGGTAACGGGCACTTGGACTATCTAGGTTACCAAGCGGGCACTTGGACTATGTAGGTTAACTAGAAGGCACTTGGACTATCAATGTTACCTAGCGGGCTCTTGGACTATGTAGGTTACCTAGCGGGCACTTGGACTATGTAGGTTAACTAGCGGGCATTGGACTATCTAGGTTACCTAGCGGGCACTTTGACTATGTACGTTCCCTAGCGGGCACTTGGGCTATCTACGTTACCTAGCGGGCACTTGGACTATGTAGGTTAACGAACGGGCACTTGGACTATGTAGGTAACCTAGTGGTCACTTGGACTGTCTAGGTTACCTAGCGGGCATTTGGACTATGTAGGTCAACAAGCGGGCACTTGGACTATCTAGGTTAATTAGCGGGCCCTTCGTCTATGTAGGTTAACTACCAGTCCCTTGGACAATGTAAGTTAACTAGAGGGCATTTGGATGATTCTGGTTAACTAGCGGGCACTTTGACTGTCTAGGTTAACTAGCGGGCACTTGGACTATCTAGGTTAACTAGCGGGCACTTGGAGTATGTAGGTTCCTAGCGGGCATTTGGACTATATAGGTTACCTAGCGGGCACTTGGACTATGTAGGTTCCCTAGCGGGCACTTGGACTATCTAGGTTCCCTAAAGGGCACTTGGACTATGTAGGTTACCTAGCGGACAATTGGACAATCGAGGTTAACTAGCGTGCACTTGGACTATGTAGGTTAACTAGCGGACACTTGCACTATGTAGGTTACCTAGCGGGCTTTTGGACTATGTAGGTTAACTAGCAGGCCCTTGGACTATCTAGGTTACCTAGCAGGCACTTGGATTATGTAGGTTAACTAGCGGGCACTTGCACTCTCTAGGTTACCTAGCGGGTACTTGGACTATGTACCTTCCTTAGCGGGTACTTGGACTATCTATGTTAACTAGCGGGCACCTGGACTATGTAGGTTACCTAGCGGACCCTTGCACTATGTAGGTTACCTATTGGGCACTTGGACTATGTAGGTTAACTAGAGGACACTTGGACGATCTAGGTTAACAAGTGGGCCCTTGGACTATGTAGGTTAACTAGCCGGCACTTGGACGATCTAGGTTAACTAGCGGGCACTTGGACGATCTAGGATAACCAGCGGGCACTTGGACTATCAAAGTTAACAAGCGAGCCCTTGGACTATGTAGGTTAACTAGCGGGCCCTTGGACTATCTAGGTTACCTAGATACTACTTGGACTATCTAGGTTCCCTAGCGGGCATTTGGACTATGTAAGTTCCATAGCGGGCACTTGGACTATGTAGGTTCCCTATCGGGTACTTGGACTATGTAGGTTTCTATCGGGCATTTGGACTATGTAGGTTAACTAGCGGGCACTTGGACATCTAGGTTACCTAGCGGGCACTTGGTCTATGTACAAACCATAGCGGGCACTTGGACTATCTGGGATACCTAGCAGGCACTTGTACTATCTAGGTTACCTAGCTGGCACTTGGACTGTGTAGGTCAAGTAGCAGGCCCTTGGACTATCTAGGTTAGCTAACGGGCACTTGGACTATCTAGGTTACCTAACGGGCACTTGGATTATGTAGGTTCGCTAGTTGGCACATAGACTATGTAGGTTTCCTTGCGGGCATTTGGACTATGTAGGTTACCTTGCGAGCACTTGGACTTTGTAGGTTCCCTAAAGGGCACTTGGACTATGTAGGTTCCCTAGCGGTCACTTGGACAATGTAGGCTCCCTAGAAGGCACTTGGACTATGTAGATTACATATCAGGCACTTTGACTATGTAGGTTAACTAGCGGGCACTTGGACTATCCAGGTTACGAAGCGGGCACTTGGACTATGTAAGTTACTAAACGGGCACTTGGACTATCTAGGTTAACGAACGGACACTTGCACTATGTAGTTAACCTAGCGGGAACTTGGACTGTATAGGTTACATAGCGGGCACTTGGAATATCTAGGTTAACGAACGGGCACTTGGACTCTGTATGTTAGCTAACAGGCACTTTGACAATCTAGGTTACCTAGCAGGCACTTGGACTATGTAGGTTACCTAGCGGACACTTGGACGATCTAGGTTATCTAGTAGGCACTTGGACTATCTAGGTTAACTAGTGGCCCTTGGACTATCTAGGTTTACTAGCGGGCACTTGGACTATCTAGGTTAACTAGCGGGCACTTGGACTATGTAGGTTACCTAGCGGGCACATGGACTATGTAGGTTACCTAGCGGGCACTTGGACGATCTAGGTTAACTAGCGGGCACTTGGACTATCTAGGTTAACTAGCGGGCCCTTGGACTATGTAGGTTTCCTAGCGGGCACTTGGACAATCTAGGTTAACGAACGGGCACTTGGACAATGTAGGTTAGCTAACAGGCACTTTGACTATCTAGGTTACCTAGCAGGCACTTGGACTATGTAGGTTACCTTGCGAACACTTGGACGATCTAGGGTAACTAGCGGGCACTTGGACTATCTAGGTTAACTAGCGGGCCCTTGGTCTATCTAGGTTACCTAGCGGGCACTTGGACTATCTAGGTTAGGTAACGGGCACTTGGACTATCTAGGTTACCAAGCGGGCACTTGGACTATGTAGGTTAACTAGAAGGCACTTGGACTATCAAGGTTACCTAGCGGGCTCTTGGACTATGTAGGTTACCTAGCGGGCACTTGGACTATGTAGGTTAACTAGCGGGCATTGGACTATCTAGGTTACCTAGCGGGCACTTTGACTATGTACGTTCCCTAGCGGGCACTTGGGCTATCTACGTTACCTAGCGGGCACTTGGACTATGTAGGTTAACAAACGGGCACTTGGACTATGTAGGTAACCTAGTGGTCACTTGGACTGTCTAGGTTACCTAGCGGGCATTTGGACTATGTAGGTCAACTCGCGGGCACTTGGACTATCTAGGTTAATTAGCGGGCCCTTCGTCTATGTAGGTTAACTAGCAGTCCCTTGGACAATGTAAGTTAACTAGAGGGCATTTGGATGATCCTGGTTAACTAGCGGGCACTTTGACTGTCTAGGTTAACTAGCGGGCACTTGGACTATCTAGGTTAACTAGCGGGCACTTGGAGTATGTAGGTTCCTAGCGGGCATTTGGACTATATAGGTTACCTAGCGGGCACTTGGACTATGTAGATTCCCTAGCGGGCACTTGGACTATCTAGGTTCCCTAAAGGGCACTTGGACTATGTAGGTTACCTAGCGGACAATTGGACAATCGAGGTTAACTAGCGTGCACTTGGACTATGTAGGTTAACTAGCGGACACTTGCACTAAGTAGGTTACCTAGCGGGCTTTTGGACTATGTAGGTTAACTAGCAGGCCCTTGGACTATCTAGGTTACCTAGCAGGCACTTGGATTATGTAGGTTAACTAGCGGGCACTTGCACTCTCTAGGTTACCTAGCGGGTACTTGGACTATGTACCTTCCTTAGCGGGTACTTGGACTATCTATGTTAACTAGCGGGCACCTGGACTATGTAGGTTACCTAGCGGACCCTTGCACTATGTAGTTTACCTATTGGGCACTTGGACTATGTAGGTTAACTAGAGGACACTTGGACGATCTAGGTTAACAAGTGGGCCCTTGGACTATGTAGGTTAACTAGCCGGCACTTGGACGATCTAGGTTAACTAGCGGGCACTTGGACGATCTAGGATAACCAGCGGGCACTTGGACTATCAAAGTTAACAAGCGAGCCCTTGGACTATGTAGGTTAACTAGCGGGCCCTTGGACTATCTAGGTTACCTAGATACTACTTGGACTATCTAGGTTCCCTAGAGGGCATTTGGACTATGTAAGTTCCATAGCGGGCACTTGGACTATGTAGGTTCCCTATCGGGTACTTGGACTATGTAGGTTTCTATCGGGCATTTGGACTATGTAGGTTAACTAGCGGGCACTTGGACATCTAGGTTACCTAGCGGGCACTTGGTCTATGTACAAACCATAGCGGGCACTTGGACTATCTGGGATACCTAGCAGGCACTTGTACTATCTAGGTTACCTAGCTGGCACTTGGACTGTGTAGGTCAAGTAGCAGGCCCTTGGACTATCTAGGTTAGCTAACGGGCACTTGGACTATCTAGGTTACCTAACGGGCACTTGGATTATGTAGGTTCCCTAGTGGCTACTTAGACTATGTAGGTTTCCTTGCGGGCATTTGGACTATGTAGGTTACCTTGCAAGCACTTGGACTTTGTAGGTTCCCTAAAGGGCACTTGGATTATGTAGGTTCCCTAGCGGTCACTTGGACTATGTAGGCTCCCTAGAAGGCACTTGGACTATGTAGATTACGTATCGGGCACTTTGACTATGTAGGTTAACTAGCGGGCACTTGGACTATCCAGGTTACGAAGCGGGCACTTGGACTATGTAGGATACTAAACGGGCACTTAGACTATATAGGTTAACGAACGGACACTTGGACTATGTAGGTAACCTAATGGTCACTTGGACTGTCTAGGTTACCTAGCGGGGACTTGGACTATGTAGGTTAACTAGCGGGCTCTTGGTCTATGTAGGTTAACTAGCAGGCCCTTGGACTATGTAAGTTAACTAGAGGGCACTTGGACGATCCTGGTTAACTAGCGGGCACTTGGACTATCTAGGTTAACTAGCGGGCACTTGGACTATCTAGGTTAACTAGCGGGCACTTGGACTATCTAGGTTAACTAGCGGGCACTTGGACTATCTAGGTTACCTAGCGGTCACTTGGACTATGTAGGTTAAGTATAAGGCACTTGGACTATCAAGGTTACCTAGCGGGCTCTTGTACTATGTAGGTTACCTTGCGGGCACTTGGACTGTCTAGGTTACCTAGGGGGTACTTAGACTATCTAGGTTAACGAACGGGCACTTGGACTATGTTGGTTAACTAGCGGACACTTGTACAATCTAGGTTAGCTAACGGGCAATTGGACTATCAAGGTTACCTAACGGGCACTTGGACTATGTAGGTTACCTAGCAGGCACTTTGAATATCTAGGTTAACTAACGGGCACTGGGACTATGTAGGTTGGCTAGCGAGCACTTGGACTATGTAGGTTCTCTAGCTGTCGCTTGGACTATGTAGGTTCCCTAGCGGATACTTGGACTGTCTAGGTTAACAAGCGGGCACTTGGACTATGTAGTTTACCTAGCAGGCACTTGGACTATGTAGGTTAACTAGCGGGCACTTGGACTATCTAGGTTACCTAGCGGGCACTTTGACTATGTACGTTCCCTAGCGGGCACTTGAGCTATCTACGTTACCTAGCGGGCACTTGGACTATGTAGGTTAACGAACGGGCACTTGGGCTATGTAGGTAACCTAGTGGTCACTTGGACTGTCTTGGTTACCTAGCGGGTATTTGGACTATGTAGGTTAACTAGCGGGCACTTGGACTATCTAGGTTAACTAGCGGGCCCTTCGTCTATGTAGGTTAACTAGCAGGCCCTTGGACAATGTAAGTTAACTAGAGGGCACTTGGATGATCCTGGTTAACTAGCGGGCACTGGGACTGTCTAGGTTAACTAGGGGGCACTTGGACTATCTAGGTTAACTAGCGGGCACTTGGACTATATAGGTTCCCTAGCGGGCATTTGGACTATATTGGTTACCTAGCGGGCACTTGGATTATGTAGGTTACCTAGCGGGCACTTGGACTATGTAGGTTAACTAGCGGGCACTTGGATTATCTAGGTTAACTAACAGGCATTTGGACTATGTATGTTCCAGAGCGGGCAATTGGTCTATGTAGGTTCCCTAGCGGGCACTTGGACTATCTAGGTTCCCTAAAGGGCACTTGGACTATCTAGGTTACCGAACAGGCACTTGGACTATGTAGGTTAGGTAACGGGCACTTCTACTATCTAGGTTAAGTAGTGGGAACTTGGACTATGTAGGTTACCTAGCGGACACTTTGACTATCTTGGTTACCTAGCGGGCACCTGGACTATGTAGGTTAATTAGCGGACACTTGGACGAACTAGGTTAGCTAACAGGAACTTGGACTATCTAGGTTACCTAGCGGGCCCTTGGACTATGTAGGTTTCCTAGCGGGCACTTGGACAATCTAGGTTAACGAACGGGCACTTGGACAATGTAGGTTAGCTAACAGGCACTTTGACTATCTAGGTTACCTAGCAGGCACTTGGACTATGTAGGTTACCTTGCGAACACTTGGACGATCTAGGGTAACTAGCGGGCACTTGGACTATCTAGGTTAACTAGAGGGCCCTTGGTCTATCTAGGTTACCTAGCGGGCACTTGGACTATCTAGGTTAGGTAACGGGCACTTGGACTATCTAGGTTACCAAGCGGGCACTTGGACTATGTAGGTTAACTAGAAGGCACTTGGACTATCAAGGTTACCTAGCGGGCTCTTGGACTATGTAGGTTACCTAGCGGGCACTTGGACTATGTAGGTTAACTAGCGGGCATTGGACTATCTAGGTTACCTAGCGGGCACTTTGACTATGTACGTTCCCTAGCGGGCACTTGGGCTATCTACGTTACCTAGCGGGCACTTGGACTATGTAGGTTAACGAACGGGCACTTGGACTATGTAGGTAACCTAGTGGTCACTTGGACTGTCTAGGTTACCTAGCGGGCATTTGGACTATGTAGGTCAACTCGCGGGCACTTGGACTATCTAGGTTAATTAGCGGGCCCTTCGTCTATGTAGGTTAACTAGCAGTCCCTTGGACAATGTAAGTTAACTAGAGGGCATTTGGATGATCCTGGTTAACTAGCGGGCACTTTGACTGTCTAGGTTAACTAGCGGGCACTTGGACTATCTAGGTTAACTAGCGGGCACTTGGAGTATGTAGGTTCCTAGCGGGCATTTGGACTATATAGGTTACCTAGCGGGCACTTGGACTATGTAGATTCCCTAGCGGGCACTTGGACTATCTAGGTTCCCTAAAGGGCACTTGGACTATGTAGGTTACCTAGCGGACAATTGGACAATCGAGGTTAACTAGCGTGCACTTGGACTATGTAGGTTAACTAGCGGACACTTGCACTAAGTAGGTTACCTAGCGGGCTTTTGGACTATGTAGGTTAACTAGCAGGCCCTTGGACTATCTAGGTTACCTAGCAGGCACTTGGATTATGTAGGTTAACTAGCGGGCACTTGCACTCTCTAGGTTACCTAGCGGGTACTTGGACTATGTACCTTCCTTAGCGGGTACTTGGACTATCTATGTTAACTAGCGGGCACCTGGACTATGTAGGTTACCTAGCGGACCCTTGCACTATGTAGTTTACCTATTGGGCACTTGGACTATGTAGGTTAACTAGAGGACACTTGGACGATCTAGGTTAACAAGTGGGCCCTTGGACTATGTAGGTTAACTAGCCGGCACTTGGACGATCTAGGTTAACTAGCGGGCACTTGGACGATCTAGGATAACCAGCGGGCACTTGGACTATCAAAGTTAACAAGCGAGCCCTTGGACTATGTAGGTTAACTAGCGGGCCCTTGGACTATCTAGGTTACCTAGATACTACTTGGACTATCTAGGTTCCCTAGAGGGCATTTGGACTATGTAAGTTCCATAGCGGGCACTTGGACTATGTAGGTTCCCTATCGGGTACTTGGACTATGTAGGTTTCTATCGGGCATTTGGACTATGTAGGTTAACTAGCGGGCACTTGGACATCTAGGTTACCTAGCGGGCACTTGGTCTATGTACAAACCATAGCGGGCACTTGGACTATCTGGGATACCTAGCAGGCACTTGTACTATCTAGGTTACCTAGCTGGCACTTGGACTGTGTAGGTCAAGTAGCAGGCCCTTGGACTATCTAGGTTAGCTAACGGGCACTTGGACTATCTAGGTTACCTAACGGGCACTTGGATTATGTAGGTTCCCTAGTGGCTACTTAGACTATGTAGGTTTCCTTGCGGGCATTTGGACTATGTAGGTTACCTTGCAAGCACTTGGACTTTGTAGGTTCCCTAAAGGGCACTTGGATTATGTAGGTTCCCTAGCGGTCACTTGGACTATGTAGGCTCCCTAGAAGGCACTTGGACTATGTAGATTACGTATCGGGCACTTTGACTATGTAGGTTAACTAGCGGGCACTTGGACTATCCAGGTTACGAAGCGGGCACTTGGACTATGTAGGATACTAAACGGGCACTTAGACTATATAGGTTAACGAACGGACACTTGGACTATGTAGGTAACCTAATGGTCACTTGGACTGTCTAGGTTACCTAGCGGGGACTTGGACTATGTAGGTTAACTAGCGGGCTCTTGGTCTATGTAGGTTAACTAGCAGGCCCTTGGACTATGTAAGTTAACTAGAGGGCACTTGGACGATCCTGGTTAACTAGCGGGCACTTGGACTATCTAGGTTAACTAGCGGGCACTTGGACTATCTAGGTTAACTAGCGGGCACTTGGACTATCTAGGTTAACTAGCGGGCACTTGGACTATCTAGGTTACCTAGCGGTCACTTGGACTATGTAGGTTAAGTATAAGGCACTTGGACTATCAAGGTTACCTAGCGGGCTCTTGTACTATGTAGGTTACCTTGCGGGCACTTGGACTGTCTAGGTTACCTAGGGGGCACTTAGACTATCTAGGTTAACGAACGGGCACTTGGACTATGTTGGTTAACTAGCGGACACTTGTACAATCTAGGTTAGCTAACGGGCAATTGGACTATCAAGGTTACCTAACGGGCACTTGGACTATGTAGGTTACCTAGCAGGCACTTTGAATATCTAGGTTAACTAACGGGCACTGGGACTATGTAGGTTGGCTAGCGAGCACTTGGACTATGTAGGTTCTCTAGCTGTCGCTTGGACTATGTAGGTTCCCTAGCGGATACTTGGACTGTCTAGGTTAACAAGCGGGCAATTGGACTGTCTAGGTTACCTAGTGGGCACTTGGACTATGTAGTTTACCTAGCAGGCACTTGGACTATGTAGGTTAACTAGCGGGCACTTGGACTATCTAGGTTACCTAGCGGGCACTTTGACTATGTACGTTCCCTAGCGGGCACTTGAGCTATCTACGTTACCTAGCGGGCACTTGGACTATGTAGGTTAACGAACGGGCACTTGGGCTATGTAGGTAACCTAGTGGTCACTTGGACTGTCTTGGTTACCTAGCGGGTATTTGGACTATGTAGGTTAACTAGCGGGCACTTGGACTATCTAGGTTAACTAGCGGGCCCTTCGTCTATGTAGGTTAACTAGCAGGCCCTTGGACAATGTAAGTTAACTAGAGGGCACTTGGATGATCCTGGTTAACTAGCGGGCACTGGGACTGTCTAGGTTAACTAGGGGGCACTTGGACTATCTAGGTTAACTAGCGGGCACTTGGACTATATAGGTTCCCTAGCGGGCATTTGGACTATATTGGTTACCTAGCGGGCACTTGGATTATGTAGGTTACCTAGCGGGCACTTGGACTATGTAGGTTAACTAGCGGGCACTTGGATTATCTAGGTTAACTAACAGGCATTTGGACTATGTATGTTCCAGAGCGGGCAATTGGTCTATGTAGGTTCCCTAGCGGGCACTTGGACTATCTAGGTTCCCTAAAGGGCACTTGGACTATCTAGGTTACCGAACAGGCACTTGGACTATGTAGGTTAGGTAACGGGCACTTCTACTATCTAGGTTAAGTAGTGGGAACTTGGACTATGTAGGTTACCTAGCGGACACTTTGACTATCTTGGTTACCTAGCGGGCACCTGGACTATGTAGGTTAATTAGCGGACACTTGGACGAACTAGGTTAGCTAACAGGAACTTGGACTATCTAGGTTACCTAGCGGGCCCTTGGACTATGTAGGTTTCCTAGCGGGCACTTGGACAATCTAGGTTAACGAACGGGCACTTGGACAATGTAGGTTAGCTAACAGGCACTTTGACTATCTAGGTTACCTAGCAGGCACTTGGACTATGTAGGTTACCTTGCGAACACTTGGACGATCTAGGGTAACTAGCGGGCACTTGGACTATCTAGGTTAACTAGCGGGCCCTTGGTCTATCTAGGTTACCTAGCGGGCACTTGGACTATCTAGGTTAGGTAACGGGCACTTGGACTATCTAGGTTACCAAGCGGGCACTTGGACTATGTAGGTTAACTAGAAGGCACTTGGACTATCAAGGTTACCTAGCGGGCTCTTGGACTATGTAGGTTACCTAGCGGGCACTTGGACTATGTAGGTTAACTAGCGGGCATTGGACTATCTAGGTTACCTAGCGGGCACTTTGACTATGTACGTTCCCTAGCGGGCACTTGGGCTATCTACGTTACCTAGCGGGCACTTGGACTATGTAGGTTAACGAACGGGCACTTGGACTATGTAGGTAACCTAGTGGTCACTTGGACTGTCTAGGTTACCTAGCGGGCATTTGGACTATGTAGGTCAACTAGCGGGCACTTGGACTATCTAGGTTAACTAGCGGGCCCTTCGTCTATGGAGGTTAACTAGCAGTCCCTTGGACAATGTAAGTTAACTAGAGGGCATTTGGATGATCCTGGTTAACTAGCGGGCACTTTGACTGTCTAGGTTAACTAGCGGGCACTTGGACTATCTAGGTTAACTAGCGGGCACTTGGAGTATGTAGGTTCCTAGCGGGCATTTGGACTATATAGGTTACCTAGCGGGCACTTGGACTATGTAGGTTCCATAGCGGGCACTTGGACTATCTAGGTTCCCTAAAGGGCACTTGGACTATGTAGGTTACCTAGCGGACAATTGGACAATCGAGGTTAACTAGCGTGCACTTGGACTATGTAGGTTAACTAGCGGACACTTGCACTAAGTAGGTTACCTAGCGGGCTTTTGGACTATGTAGGTTAACTAGCAGGCCCTTGGACTATCTAGGTTACCTAGCAGGCACTTGGACTATGTAGGTTAACTAGCGGGCACTTGCACTCTCTAGGTTACCTAGCGGGTACTTGGACTATGTACCTTCCTTAGCGGGTACTTGGACTATCTATGTTAACTAGCGGGCACGTGGACTATGTAGGTTACCTAGCGGACCCTTGCACTATGTAGGTTACCTATTGGGCACTTGGACTATGTAGGTTAACTAGAGGACACTTGGACGATCTAGGTTAACAAGTGGGCCCTTGGACTATGTAGGTTAACTAGCCGGCACTTGGACGATCTAGGTTAACTAGCGGGCACTTGGACGATCTAGGATAACCAGCGGGCACTTGGACTATCAAAGTTAACAAGCGAGCCCTTGGACTATGTAGGTTAACTAGCGGGCCCTTGGACTATCTAGGTTACCTAGATAGCATTTGGACTATCTAGGTTCCCTAGCGCGCATTTGGACTATGTGTGTTCCATAGCGGGCACTTGGACTATGTAGGTTCCCTATCGGGTACTTGGACTATGTAGGTTTCTATCGGGCATTTGGACTATGTAGGTTAACTAGCGGGCACTGGGACATCTAGGTTACCTAGCGGGCACTTGGTCTATGTACAAACCCTAGCGGGCACTTGGACTATCTGGGATACCTAGCGGGCACTTGTACTATCTAGGTTACCTAGCTGGCACTTGGACTGTGTAGGTCAAGTAGCAGGCCCTTGGACTATCTAGGTTAGCTAACGGGCACTTGGACTATCTAGGTTACCTAACGGGCACTTGGATTATGTAGGTTCACTAGTTGGCACTTAGACTATGTAGGTTTCCTTGCGGGCATTTGGACTATGTAGGTTACCTTGCGAGCACTTGGACTTTGTAGGTTCCCTAAAGGGCACTTGGACTATGTAGGTTCCCTAGCGGTCACTTGGACAATGTAGGCTCCCTAGAAGGCACTTGGACTATGTAGATTACATATCAGGCACTTTGACTATGTAGGTTAACTAGCGGGCACTTGGACTATCCAGGTTACGAAGCGCGCACTTGGACTATGTAAGTTACTAAACGGGCACTTGGACTATCTAGGTTAACGAACGGACACTTGCACTATGTAGTTAACCTAGCGGGAACTTGGACTGTATAGGTTACATAGCGGGCACTTGGAATATCTAGGTTAACGAACGGGCACTTGGACTATGTATGTTAGCTAACAGGCACTTTGACAATCTAGGTTACCTAGCAGGCACTTGGACTATGTAGGTTACCTAGCGGACACTTGGACGATCTAGGTTATCTAGTAGGCACTTGGACTATCTAGGTTAACTAGTGGGCCCTTGGACTATCTAGGTTTACTAGCGGGCACTTGGACTATCTAGGTTAACTAGCGGGCACTTGGACTATGTAGGTTAACGAACGGGCACTTGGACTATGTATGTTAGCTAACAGGCACTATGACTATCTAGGTTACCTAGCAGGCACTTGGACTATGTAGGTTACCTAGCGGGCACATGGACTATGTAGGTTATCTAGCGGGCACTTGGACTATCTAGGTTACCTAGCGGGCACTTGGACTATCTAGGTTAACAAACGGGCACTTGGACTATGTAGGTTAACTAGCGGACACTTTGACTATCTAGGTTAGCTAACGGGCAATTGGACTATCAAGGTTACCTAACGGGCATGGACTATGTAGATTACCTAGCGGGCACTTGGACTATCTTGGTTACCTAGCAGGCACTTTGACTATCTAGGTTAACTAACGGGCACTTGGACAATGTAGGTTGCCTAGCGAGCATTTGGACTATGTAAGTTCCCTAGCGGGCGCTTGGACTATGTAGGTTCCCTAGCGGGTACTTGGACTGTCTAGGTTAACTAGCGGGCAATTGGACTGTCTAGGTTACCTAGTGGGCACTTGGACTATGTAGTTTACCTAGCAGGCACTTGGACTATGTAGGTTAACTAGCGGGCACATGGACTATCTAGGTTACCTAGCGGGCCTTTGGACTATGTACGTTCCCTAGTGGGCACTTGGGCTATCTACGTTACCTAGCGGGCACTTGGACTATGTAGGTTAACGAACGGGCACTTGGACTATGTAGGTAACCTAATGGTCACTTGGACTGTCTAGGTTACCTAGCGGGGACTTGGACTATGTAGGTTAACTAGCGGGCTCTTGGTCTATGTAGGTTAACTAGCAGGCCCTTGGACTATGTAAGTTAACTAGAGGGCACTTGGACGATCCTGGTTAACTAGCGGGCACTTGGACTATCTAGGTTAACTAGCTGGCACTTGGACTATCTAGGTTAACTAGCGGGCACTTGGACTATCTAGGTTAACTAGCGGGCACTTGGACTATCTAGGTTAAGTATAAGGCACTTGGACTATCAAGGTTACCTAGCGGGCTCTTGTACTATGTAGGTTACCTTGCGGGCACTTGGACTGTCTAGGTTACCTAGTGGGCACTTAGACTATCTAGGTTAACGAACGGGCACTTGGACTATGTTGGTTAACTAGCGGACACTTGTACAATCTAGGTTAGCTAACGGGCAATTGGACTATCAAGGTTACCTAACGGGCACTTGGACTATGTAGGTTACCTAGCAGGCACTTTGAATATCTAGGTTAACTAACGGGCACTGGGACTATGTAGGTTGGCTAGCGAGCACTTGGACTATGTAGGTTCTCTAGCTGTCGCTTGGACTATGTAGGTTCCCTAGCGGGTACTTGGACTGTCTAGGTTAACAAGCGGGCAATTGGACTGTCTAGGTTACCTAGTGGGCACTTGGACTATGTAGTTTACCTAGCAGGCACTTGGACTATGTAGGTTAACTAGCGGGCACTTGGACTATCTAGGTTACCTAGCGGGCACTTTGACTATGTACGTTCCCTAGCGGGCACTTGAGCTATCTACGTTACCTAGCGGGCACTTGGACTATATAGGTTAACGAACGGGCCCTTGGACTATGTAGGTAACCTAGTGGTCACTTGGACTGTCTTGGTTACCTAGCGGGCATTTGGACTATGTAGATTAACTAGCGGGCACTTGGACTATCTAGGTTAACTAGCGGGCCCTTCGTCTATGTAGGTTAACTAGCAGGCCCTTGGACAATGTAAGTTAACTAGAGGGCACTTGGATGATCCTGGTTAACTAGCGGGCACTGGGACTGTCTAGGTTAACTAGTGGGCACTTGGACTATCTAGGTTAACTAGCGGGCACTTGGACTATATAGGTTCCCTAGCGGGCATTTGGACTATATTGGTTACCTAGCGGGCACTTGGATTATGTAGGTTACCTAGCGGGCACTTGGACTATGTAGGTTAACTAGCGGGCACTTGGATTATCTAGGTTAACTAACAGGCACTTGGACTATGTATGTTCCAGAGCGGGCAATTGGACTATGTAGGTTCCCTAGCGGGCACTTGGACTATCTAGGTTCCCTAAAGGGCACTTGGACTATCTAGGTTACCGAACAGGCACTTGGACTATGTAGGTTAGGTAACGGGCACTTCTACTATCTAGGTTAAGTAGTGGGAACTTGGACTATGTAGGTTACCTAGCGGACACTTTGACTATCTTGGTTACCTAGCGGGCACCTGGACTATGTAGGTTAATTAGCGGACACTTGGACGAACTAGGTCAGCTAACAGGAACTTGGACTATCTAGGTTACCTAGCGGGCACTTGGTCTATGTACAAACCCTAGCGGTCACTTGGACTATCTGGGTTACCTAGCGGGCACTTGTACTATCTAGGTTACCTAGCTGGCACTTGGACTGTGTAGGTCAAGTAGCGGGCCCTTGGACTATCTAGGTTAGCTAACGGGCACTTGGACTATCTAGGTTACCTAACGGGCACTTGGATTATGTACTTTCCCTAGTGGGCACTTAGACTATGTAGGTTTCCTTACGGGCATTTGGACTATGTAGGTTACCTTGCGAGCACTTGGACTTTGTAGGTTCCCTAAAGGGCACTTGGACTATGTAGGTTCCCTAGCGGTCACTTGGACTATGTAGGCTCCCTAGAAGGCACTTGGACTATGTAGATTACATATCGGGAACTTTGACTATGTAGGGTAACTAGCGGGCACTTGGACACTCCAGCTTACGAAGCGGGCACTTGAACTATGTAGGTTACTAAACGGGCACTTGGACAATCTAGGTTAACGAACGGACACTTGGACTATGTAGTTAACCTAGCGGGAACGTGGAGTGTATAGGTTACATAGCGGGCACTTGGACTATCTAGGTTAACGAAAGGGCACATGGACTATGTATGTTAGCTAACAGGCACTTTGACTATCTACGTTACCTAGCAGGCACTTGGACTATGTAGGTTACCTAGCGGACACTTGGACGATCTAGGTTATCTAGTAGGCACTTGGACTATGTAGGTTAACTAGTGGGCCCTAGGACTATCTAGGTTTACTAGCGGGCACTTGGACTATCTAGGTTAACTAGCGGGCACTTGGACTATCTAGGTTAACGAACGGGCACTTGGACTATGTAGGTTAGCTAACAGGCACTTTAACTATCTAGGTTACCTAGCAGGCACTTGGACTATGTAGGTTACCTAGCGGACACTAGGACGATCTAGGTTAACTAGCGGGCACTTGGACTATCTAGGTTAACTAGCGGGCCCTTGGGCTATCTAGGTTTACTAGCGGACACTTGGACTATCTAGGTTAACTAGCGGGCACTTGGACTATGTAGGTTACCTAGCGGGCACATGGACTATGTAGGTTACCTAGCGGGCACTTGGACTATCTAGGTTACCTAGTGGGCACTTGGACTATGTAGGTTAACTCGAAGGCACTTGGACTATCAAGGTTACCTAGCGGGCTCTTGGATTATATAGGTTACTAGCGGGCACTTGGACTATCTAGGTTAACTAGCGGGCCCTTGGACTATCTAGGTTACCTAGCGGGCACTTGGACTATCTAGGTTAACTAGCGGGCACTTGGACTATCTAGGGTAACTAGCGGGCACTTGGAGTATGTAGGTTAACTAGAAGGCACTTGGACTATCAAGGTTACCTAGCGGGCTCTTGGACTATGTAGGTTAACTAGAAGGCACTTGGACTATCAAGGTTACCTAGCGGGCTCTTGGACTATGTAGGTTACCTAGCGGACACTTGCACAATCTAGGGTAGCTAACGGGCAATTGCAGTATCAAGGTTACCTAACGGGCACTTGGACTATGTAGGTTACCTAGCAGGCACTTTGACTATCTAGGTTAACTAATGGGCACTGGGAGTATGTAGGTTGGCTAGCGAGCACTTGGACTATGTAGGTTCCCTAGCGGGCGCTTGGACTATGTAGGTTCCCTAGCGGGTACCTGGAGTGTCTAGGTTAACCAGCGGGAAATTGGACTGTCTAGGTTACCTAGTGGCCACTTGGACTATGTAGTTTACCTAGCAGGCACTTGGACTATGTAGGTTAACTAGCGGGCACTTGGACTATCTAGGTTACCTAGCGGGCACTTTGACTATGTACGTTCCCTAGCGGGCACTTGGGCTATCTACGTTACCTAGCGGGCACTTGGACTATGTAGGTTAACGAACGGGCACTTGGACTATGTAGTTAACCTAGTGGTCACTTGGTCTGTCTAGGTTACCGAGCGGGCATTTGGACTATGTAGGTTAACTAGCGGGCACTTGGACTATCTAGGTTAACTAGCGGGCCCTTCGTCTATGTAGGTTAACTAGCAGGCCCTTGGACAATGTAAGTTAACTAGAGGGCACTTGGATGATCCTGGTTAACTAGCGGGCACTTTGACTGTCTAGGTTAAGTAGCGGGCACTTGGATTATCTAGGTTAACTAGTGGGCACTTGGACTATGTAGGTTCCCTAGCGTGCATTTGGACTATATTGGTTACCTAGCGGGCACTTGGATTATGTAGGTTCCCTAAAGGGCACTTGGACTATGTAGGTTAACTAGTGGGCCCTAGGACTATCTAGGTTTACTAGCGGGCACTTGGACTATCTAGGTTAACTAGCGGGCACTTGGACTATCTAGGTTAACGAACGGGCACTTGGACTAAGTAGGTTAGCTAACAGGCACTTTGACTATCTAGGTTACCTAGCAGGCACTTGGACTATGTAGGTTACCTAGCGGACACTAGGACGATCTAGGTTAACTAGCGGGCACTTGGACTATCTAGGTTAACTAGCAGGCCCTTGGGCTATCTAGGTTTACTAGCGGACACTTGGACTATCTAGGTTAACTAGCGGGCACTTGGACTATGTAGGTTACCTAGCGGGCACATGGACTATGTAGGTTACCTAGCGGGCACTTGGACTATCTAGGTTACCTAGCGGGCACTTGGACTATGTAGGTTAACTCGAAGGCACTTGGACTATCAAGGTTACCTAGCGGGCTCTTGGATTATATAGGTTACTAGCGGGCACTTGGACTATCTAGGTTAACTAGCGGGCCCTTGGACTGTCTAGGTTACCTAGCGGGCACTTGGACTATCTAGGTTAACTAGCGGGCACTTGGACTATCTAGGGTAACTAGCGGGCACTTGGAGTATGTAGGTTAACTAGAAGGCACTTGGACTATCAAGGTTACCTAGCGGGCTCTTGGACTATGTAGGTTAACTAGAAGGCACTTGGACTATCAAGGTTACCTAGCGGGCTCTTGGACTATGTAGGTTACCTAGCGGGCACTTGGTCTATCTAGGTTAACGAACGGGCACTTGGACTATGTTGGTTAACTAGCGGACACTTGCACAATCTAGGGTAGCTAACGGGCAATTGGACTATCAAGGTTACCTAACGGGCACTTGGACTATGTAGGTTACCTAGCAGGCACTTTGACTATCTAGGTTAACTAACGGGCACTGGGAGTATGTAGGTTGGCTAGCGAGCACTTGGACTATGTAGGTTCCCTAGCGGGTACCTGGAGTGTCTAGGTTAACCAGCGGGCAATTGGACTGTCTAGGTTACCTAGTGGCCACTTGGACTATGTAGTTTACCTAGCAGACACTTGGACTATGTAGGTTAACTAGCGGGCACTTGGACTATCT
This sequence comes from Tenrec ecaudatus, assembly GCF_050624435.1. NCBI lineage: Eukaryota > Metazoa > Chordata > Mammalia > Afrosoricida > Tenrecidae > Tenrec > Tenrec ecaudatus. Next base: position 332,487 of record NW_027459046.1, on the reverse strand, counting down.
AGGTTACCTAGCGGGCACTTTGACTATGTACGTTCCCTAGCGGGCACTTGGGCTATCTATGTTACCTAGCGGGCACTTGGACTATGTAGGTTAACGAACGGGCACTTGGACTATGTAGTTAACCTAGTGGTCACTTGGTCTGTCTAGGTTACCGAGCGGGCATTTGGACTATGTAGGTTAACTAGCGGGCACTTGGACTATCTAGGTTAACTAGCGGGCCCTTCGTCTATGTAGGTTAACTAGCAGGCCCTTGGACAATGTAAGTTAACTAGAGGGCACTTGGATGATCCTGGTTAACTAGCGGGCACTTTGACTGTCTAGGTTAAGTAGCGGGCACTTGGACTATCTAGGTTAACTAGCGGGCACTTGGACTATGTAGGTTCCCTAGCGGGCATTTGGACTATATTGGTTACCTAGCGGGCACTTGGATTATGTAGGTTCCCTAAAGGGCACTTGGACTATGTAGGTTAACTAGCGGGCACTTGGATTATCTAGGTTAACTAACAGGCACTTGGACTATGTATGTTCCAGAGCGGGCAATTGGACTTTGTAGGTTCCCTAGCGGGGACTTGGACTATCTTGGTTCCCTAAAGGGCACTTGGACTATCTAGGTTACCGAACGGGCACTTGGACTATGTAGGTTAGGTAACGGGCACTTCTACTATCTAGGTTAACTAGTGGGAACTTGGACTATGTAGGTTACCTAGCGGACACTTTGACTATCTTGGTTACCTAGCGGGCACTTGGACTATGTAGGTTAATTAGCGGACACTTGGACGAACTAGGTTAACGAACGGGCCGTTGGACTATCTAGGTTACCTAGCGGGCACTTGGACTATCTAGGTTAGCTAACAGGAACTTGGACTATCTAGGTTACCTAGCGAGCACTTGGTCTATGTACAAACCCTAGCGGTCACTTGGACTATATTGGTTACCTAGCGGGCACTTGGAATATGTACGTCCCCTAGTGGGCACTTGGACTATCTAGGTTAACTAACGGGCACTAGGACTATCTAGGTTAACAAACGGGCACTTGGTCTATCTAGGTTACCTAGCGGGCACTTGGACTATGTAGGTCAACTAGCGGGCCCTTGGACTATCTAGGTTAGTTAACGGGCATATGGATTATGTAGGTTAACTAGCGGACACTTGGACGATCTAGGTTAACTAGCGGACCGTATCACTATGTAGGTTAACTAGCGGGCCTTTGGACTATGTAGGTTAACTAGCGGGCACTTGGATTATCTAAGTTACCTGGCGGGGACTTGAACTATGTAGGTTAACTAGTGGGCCCTTAGGCTATCTTGGTTAGCTAACGGTGTATTGGACTATGTAGGTTAATTAGCGGGTACTTGGACTATGTAGGTTCCCTAGCGGGCATTTGGACTATATAGATTACCTAGCGGGCACTTGGACTTTGTAGGTTACCTAGCGGGCACTTGGATTATCTAGGTTACCTAGCGGGAACTTGGATGATACAGGTTCCCTAGCCAGCACTAAGACTATTGTTTCCCTAAAGGGCACTTGGACTATCTAGGTTAACGAACGGGCACTTGGACTATGTTGGTTAACTAGCGGGCACTTGGACTATGTATGTCCCCTAGAGGGCACTTGGACTATCTAGGTTAACTAAAGGGCACTAGGACTATCTAGTTTAACTAGCGGGCACTAGGTCTATCTAGGTTACATAGCCGCCACATGGACTATCTAGGTTAGCTAACAGGCACTTGGACTATCTATGATCCCTAGCGGGCACTTGTACTATCTATTTTACCTAGCTGGCACTTGGACTATGTAGGTCAACTAGCGGGCCCTTGGACTATCTAGGTTAGCTAACGGGAACTTGGATTATGTTGGTTCCCTAGCGGGCACTTAGACTATGTAGGTTTCCTTGCGGGCATTTGGACTATGTAGGTTACCTAGCGAGCACTTGGACTATATAGGTTCCCTAACGGGCACTTGGACTATGTAGGTTCCCTAGCGGTCAGGTGGACTATGTAGGCTCCCGAGAAGGCACTTGGACTATGTAGGTTACCTATCGGGCACTTTGACTATGTAGGTTAACTAGCGGGCACTTGGACGATCTAGGTTATCTAGTAGGCACTTGGACTATCTAGGTTAACTAGTGGCCCTTGGACTATCTAGGTTTACTAGCGGGCACTTGGACTATCTAGGTTAACTAGCGGGCACTTGGACTATGTAGGTTACCTAGCGGGCACATGGACTATGTAGGTTACCTAGCGGGTACTTGGACGATCTAGGTTAACTAGCGGGCACTTGGACTATCTAGGTTAACTAGCGGGCCCTTGGACTATGTAGGATTCCTAGCGGGCACTTGGACAATCTAGGTTAACGAACGGGCACTTGGACAATGTAGGTTAGCTAACAGGCACTTTGACTATCTAGGTTACCTAGCAGGCACTTGGACTATGTAGGTTACCTTGCGAACACTTGGACGATCTAGAGTAACTAGCGGGCACTTGGACTATCTAGGTTAACTAGCGGGCCCTTGGTCTATCTAGGTTACCTAGCGGGCACTTGGACTATCTAGGTTAGGTAACGGGCACTTGGACTATCTAGGTTACCAAGCGGGCACTTGGACTATGTAGGTTAACTAGAAGGCACTTGGACTATCAAGGTTACCTAGCGGGCTCTTGGACTATGTAGGTTACCTAGCGGGCACTTGGACTATGTAGGTTAACTAGCGGGCATTGGACTATCTAGGTTACCTAGCGGGCACTTTGACTATGTACGTTCCCTAGCGGGCACTTGGGCTATCTACGTTACCTAGCGGGCACTTGGACTATGTAGGTTAACGAACGGGCACTTGGACTATGTAGGTAACCTAGTGGTCACTTGGACTGTCTAGGTTACCTAGCGGGCATTTGGACTATGTAGGTCAACTAGCGGGCACTTGGACTATCTAGGTTAACTAGCGGGCCCTTCGTCTATGTAGGTTAACTAGCAGTCCCTTGGACAATGTAAGTTAACTAGAGGGCATTTGGATGATCCTGGTTAACTAGCGGGCACTTTGACTGTCTAGGTTAACTAGCGGGCACTTGGAGTACGTAGGTTCCTAGCGGGCATTTGGACTATATAGGTTACCTAGCGGGCACTTGGACTATGTAGGTTCCCTAGCGGGCACTTGGTCTATCTAGGTTCCCTAAAGGGCACTTGGACTATGTAGGTTACCTAGCGGACAATTGGACAATCGAGGTTAACTAGCGTGCACTTGGACTATGTAGGTTACCTAGCGGGCTTTTGGACTATGTAGGTTAACTAGCAGGCCCTTGGACTATCTAGGTTACCTAGCAGGCACTTGGACTATGTAGGTTAACTAGCGGGCACTTGCACTCTCTAGGTTACCTAGCGGGTACTTGGACTATGTACCTTCCTTAGCGGGTACTTGGACTATCTATGTTAACTAGCGGGCACGTGGACTATGTAGGTTACCTAGCGGACCCTTGCTCTATGTAGTTAACCTATTGGGCACTTGGACTATGTTGGTTAATTAGAGGACACTTGGACGATCTAGGTTAACAAGTGGGCCCTTGGACTATGTAGGTTAACTAGCCGGCACTTGGACGATCTAGGTTAACTAGCGGGCACTTGGACGATCTAGGATAACCAGCGGGCACTTGGACTATCAAAGTTAACAAGCGAGCCCTTGGACTATGTAGGTTAACTAGCGGGCCCTTGGACTATCTAGGTTACCTAGATACTACTTGGACAATCTAGGTTCCCTAGCGGGCATTTGGACTATGTAAGTTCCATAGCGGGCACTTGGACTATGTAGGTTCCCTATCGGGTACTTGGACTATGTAGGTTTCTATCGGGCATTTGGACTATGTAGGTTAACTAGCGGGCACTTGGACATCTAGGTTACCTAGCGGGCACTTGGTCTATGTACAAACCATAGCGGGCACTTGGACTATCTGGGATACCTAGCAGGCACTTGTACTATCTAGGTTACCTAGCGGGCTCTTGGACTATGTAGGTTACCAGCAGGCACTTGGACTATCTAGGTTAACGAACGTACACTTGGACTATGTAGGTAACCTAGCGGGCACTTGGACTGTCTAGGTTACCTAGCGGGCACTTGGACTATCTAGCTTCACGAACGGGCACTTGGACTATGTAGGTTAACTAGCGGACACTTTGACTATCTAGGTTAGCTAACGGGCAATTGGACTATCAAGGTTACCTAATGGGCACTTGGACTATGTAGGTTACCTAGCGGGCACTTGGACTATCTTGGTTACCTAGCAGGCACATTGACTATCTAGGTTACCTAAAGGGCACTTGGTCTATGTAGGTTGCCTAGCGAGCATTTGGACTATGTAGGTTCCCTAGCGGGCACTTGGACTATGTAGGTTCCCTAGCGGGTACTTGGACTGTCTAGGTTAACTAGCGGGCAATTGGACTGTCTAGGTTACCTAGTGGGCACTTGGACTATGTAGTTTACCTAGCAGGCACTTGGACTATGTAGGTTAACTAGCGGGCACTTGGACTATCTAGGTTACCTAGCGGGCCCTTGGACTATGTACGTTCTCTAGCGGGCACTTGGGCTATCTACGTTACCTAGAGGGCACTTGGACTTTGTAGGTTAAAGAACGGGCACTTGGACTATGTAGGTAACCTAATGGTCACTTGGACTGTCTAGGTTACCTAGCGGGCACTTGGACTATGTAGGTTAACTAGCGGGCTCTTGGTCTATGTAGGTTAACTAGCAGGCCCTTCGACTATGTAAGTTAAATAGAGGGCACTTGGACGATCCTAGTTAACTAGCGGGCACTTGGACTATTTAGGTTAACTAGTGGGCACTTGGACTATCTAGGTTCACTAGCGTGCACTTGGACTATATTAGTTTCCCAGCGGGCACATGGACTATGTAGGTTACCTAGCGTGCCCTTGGACTATCTAGGTTAACTAGCGTGCACATGGACTATATTAGTTACCCAGCGGCACTTGGACTATGTAGGTTACCTAGCGGGCACTTGGACTATCTAGGTTACCAGCGGGCTCTTGGACTATCTAGCTTAACGAACGTGCACTTGGACTATGTATGTAAACTAGCGGGCACTTGGACTGTCTAGGTTACCTAGCGGGCACTTGGACTATATAGGTTAACGAATGGGCACTTGGACTATGTAGGTTAACTAGCGGACACTTGGACTATCTAGGTTAGCTAACGGGCAATTGGACTATCAAGGTTACCTAACGGGCACTTGGACTATGTAGGTTACCTAGCGGGCACTTGGACTATCTAGGTTACCTAGCAGGCATTTTGACTATCTAGGTTAACTAACGGGCACTTGGACTATGTAGGTTCCCTAGCGAGCACTTGGACTATGTAGGTTCCCTAGCGGGTGCTTGGACTATATAGGTTCCCTAGCGGGTACTTGGACTGTCTAGGTTAACTAGCGGGCAATTGGACTGTCTAGGTTACCTAGTGGGCACTTAGACTATGTAGTTTACCTAGCAGGCACTTGGACTATGTAGGTTAACTAGCGGGCACTTGGAGTATCTAGGTTACCTAGCGGGCACTTGGACGATCTAGGTTAAATAGTGGGCACTTGGACTATCTAGGTTAACTAGCGGGCCCTTGGGCTATCTAGGCTTACTAGCGAACACTTGGACTATCTAGGTTAACTAGCGGGCACTTGGACTATGTAGGTTACCTAGCGGGCATATGGACTATGTAGGTTACCTAGCAGGCACTTGGACTATCTAGGTTACCTAGCGGGCACTTGGACTATGTAGGTTAACTAGAAGGCACTTGGACTATCAAGGTTACCTAGCGGGCTCTTGGACTATGTAGGTTACCAGCAGGCACTTGGACTAACTAGGTTAACGAAAGTACACTTGGACTATGTAGGTAACCTAGCGGGCACTTGGACTGTCTAGGTTACCTAGCGGGCACTTGGACTATCTAGGTTCACGAACGGGCACTTAGACTATGTAGGTTAACTAGCGGACACTTTGACTATCTAGGTTAGCTAACGGGCAATTGGACTATCAAGGTTACCTAATGGGCACTTGGACTATGTAGGTTACCTAGTGGGCACTTGGACTATCTTGGTTACCTAGCAGGCACATTGACTATCTAGATTAACTAAAGGGCACTTGGTCTATGTAGGTTGCCTAGCGAGCATTTGGACTATGTAGGTTCCCTAGCGGGCACTTGGACTATGTAGGTTCCCTAGCGGGTACTTGGACTGTCTAGGTTAACTAGCGGGCAATTGGACTGTCTAGGTTACCTAGTGGGCACTTGGACTATGTAGTTTACCTAGCAGGCACTTGGAATATGTAGGTTAACTAGCGGGCAATTGGACTATCTAGGTTACCTAGCGGGCCCTTGGACTATGTACGTTCCCTAGCGGGCACTTGGGCTATCTACGTTACCTAGAGGGCACTTGGACTATGTAGGTTAACGAACGGGCACTTGGACTATGTAGGTAACCTAATGGTCACTTGGACTGTCTAGGTTACCTAGCGGGCATTTCGACTATGTAGGTTAACTAGCGGGCTCTTGGTCTATGTAGGTTAACTAGCAGTCTCTTCGACTATGTAAGTTAAATAGAGGGCACTTGGACGATCCTAGTTAACTAGCGGGCACTTGGACTATCTAGGTTAACTAGTGGGCACTTGGACTATCTAGGTTCACTAGCAGGCACTTGGACTATGTAGGTTACCTAGCGGACACTTGGAATATCTAGGTTAACTAGCGGGCACTTGGACTATCTAGGTTAACTAGCGGGCCCTTGGACTATCTAGGTTTACTAGCAGGCACTTGTATTATCTAGGTTAACTAGCGGGTACTTGCACTACGTAGGTTACCTAGCGGGCACATTGACTATGTAGGTTACCTAGCGGGCACTTGGACTATCTAGGTTACCTAGCCCGCACTTGGACTATGTCGGTTAACTATAAGGCACTTGGACTATCAAGGTTACCTAGCGGGTTCTTGGACTATGTAGGTTACCAGCGGGCACTTGGACTGTCTAGATTAACGAACGTGCACCTGGACTATGTAGGTAACCTAGTGGGCACTTGGACTGTCTAGGTTACCTAGCATGCACTTGGACTATCTAGGTTAATGAACGGACACTTGGACTATGTAGGTAACCTAGCGGGAACTTGGACTGTCTAGGTTACATAGCGGGCACTTGGAGTATCTAGGTTAACGAACGGGCACTTGGACTATGTAGGTTAGCTAACAGGCACTTTAACTATCTAGGTTACCTAGCAGGCACTTGGAATATGTAGGTTACCTAGCGGACACTTGGACAATCTATGTTAACTAGGGCGCACTTGGACTATCTAGGTTAACTAGCGTGCCCTTGGACTATCTAGGTTAACTAGCGTGCACTTGGACTATATTAGTTTCCCAGCGGGCACATGGACTATGTAGGCTACCTAGCGTGCCCTTGGACTATCTAGGTTAACTAGCGTGCACTTGGACTATATTACTTACCCATCGGGCACTTGGACTATGTAGGTTACCTATTGGGCACTAGGACTATCTAGGTTACCAGCGGGCACTTGGACTATCTAGCTTAACGAACGTGCACTTGGACTATGTATGTAAACTAGCGGGCACTTGGACTGTCTAGGTTACCTAGCGGGCACTTGGACTATATAGGTTAACGAATGGGCACTTGTACTGTGTAGGTTAACTAGCGGACACTTGGACTATCTAGGTTAGCTAACGGGCAATTGGACTATCAAGGTTACCTAACGGGCACTTGGACTATGTAGGTTACCTAGCGGGCACTTGGACTATGTAGGTTCCCTAGCGGGTACTTGGACTGTCTAGGTTAACTAGCGGGCAATTGGACTGTCTAGGTTACCTAGTGGGCACTTAGACTATGTAGTTTACCTAGCAGGCACTTGGACTATGTAGGTTAACTAGCGGGCATTTGGAGTATCTAGGTTACCTAGCGGGCACTTGGACGATCTAGGTTAAATAGCGGGCACTTGGACTATCTAGGTTAACTAGCGGGCCCTTGGGCTATATAGGCTTACTAGCGAACACTTGGACTATCTAGGTTAACTAGCGGGCACTTGGACTATGTAGGTTACCTAGCGGGCATATGGACTATGTAGGTTACCTAGCAGGCACTTGGACTATCTAGGTTACCTAGCGGGCACTTGGACTATGTAGGTTACCTAGCAGGCACTTGGACGATCTAGGTTAAATAGCGGGCACTTGGACTATCTAGGTTAACTAGCGGGCCCTTGGGCTATCTAGGCTTACTAGCGAACACTTGGACTATCTAGCTTAACGAACTTGCACTTGGACTATGTATGTAAACTAGCGGGCACTTGGACTGTCTAGGTTACCTAGCGGGCACTTGGACTATATAGGTTAACGAATGGGCACTTGTACTGTGTAGGTTAACTAGCGGACACTTGGACTATCTAGGTTAGCTAACGGGCAATTGGACTATCAAGGTTACCTAACGGGCACTTGGACTATGTAGGTTACCTAGCGGGCACTTGGACTATCTAGGTTACCTAGCAGGCACTTTGACTATCTAGGTTAACTAATGGGCACTTGGACTATGTAGGTTGCCTAGGGAGCACTTGGACTATGTAGGTTCCCTAGCGGGTGCTTGGACTATATAGGTTCCCTAGCGGGTACTTGGACTGTCTAGGTTAACTAGCGGGCAATTGGACTGTCTAGGTTACCTAGTGGGCACTTAGACTATGTAGTTTACCTAGCAGGCACTTGGACTATGTAGGTTAACTAGCGGGCACTTGGACTATGTAGGTTACCTAGCGGGCACTTGGACTATATACGTTCCCTAGCGGGCACTTGGGCTATCTACGTTTCCTAGCGGGCACTTGGACAATGTTGGTTAACGAACGGGCACTTGGACTATGTAGGTAACCTAGTGGTCGCTTGGACTGTCTAGATTACCTAGCGGGCATTTGGACTATGTAGGTCAACTAGCGGGCACTTGGACTATCTAGGTTAACTAGCGGGCTCTTCGTCTATGTAGGTTAAATAGCAGGCCCTTGGACAATGTAAGTTAACTAGAGGGCACTTGGATGATCCTGGTTAACTAGCGGGCACTTTAACTGTCTAGGTTAAATAGCGGGCACTTGGACTATCTAGGTTAACTAGCGGGCACTTGGACTGTAGGTTCCTAGGGGGCATTTGGACTATATAGGTTACCTAGCGGGTACTTGGACTATGTAAATTCCCTAGCGGGCACTTGGACTATCTAGGTTCCCTAAAGGGCACTTGGACTATGTAGGTTACCTAGCTGACAATTGGACCATCTAGGTTAACTAGCGTGCACTTGGACTATGTAGGTTAACTAGCGGACACTTGCACTATGTAGGTTACCTAGCGGTACACTGGGACTATGTAGGTTAACTAGCAGGCCCTTGGACTATCTAGGTTACCTAGCAGGCACTTGGACTATGTAGGTTAACTAGCGGGCACTTGTACTCTCTAGGTTACCTAGCGGGTACATGGACTATGTACCTTCCTTAGCGGGCACTTGGACTATCTATGTTAACTAGCGGGCACGTGGACTATGTAAGTTACCTAGCGGACCCTTGCACTATGTAGGTTACCTAGAGGGCACTTGGACTATGTAGGTTAACTAGAGGACACTTGGACGATCTAGGTTAACAAGTGGGCCCTTGGACTATGTAGGTTAACTAGCCGGCACTTGGACGATATAGGTTAACTAGCGGGCACTTTGACGATCTAGGATAACCAGCGGGCATTGGACTATGAAAGTTAACAAGCGAGCCCTTGGACTATGTAGGTTAACTAGCGGGCCCTTGGACTATCTAGGTTACCTAGATAGCACTTGGACTATCTAGGTTCCCTAGCGGGCATTTGGACTATGTAAGTTCCATAGCGGGCACTTGGACTATGTAGGTTCCCTATCGGGTACTTGGACTATGTAGGTTTCTATCGGGCATTTGGACTATGTAGGTTAACTAGCGGGCACTTGGACATCTAGGTTACCTAGTGGGCACTTGGTCTTTGTACAAACCCTAGCGGGCACTTGGACTATCTGGGATACCTAGCGGGCACTTGTACTATCTAGGTTACCTAGCTGGCACTTGGACTGTGTAGGTCAAGTAGTGGGCCCTTGTACTATCTAGGTTAGCTAACGGGCACTTGGACTATCTAGGTTACCTAACGGGCACTTGGATTATGTAGGTGCCCTACTTGGCACTTAGACTATGTAGGTTTCCTTGCGGGCATTTGGACTATGTAGGTTACCTTGTGAGCACTTGGACTTTGTAGGTTCTCTAAAGGGCACTTGGACTATGTAGGTTCACTAGCGGTCACATGGACTATGTAGGCTCCCTAGAAGGCACTTGGACTATGTAGATTACACATCGGGCACTTTGACTATGTAGGTTAACTAGCGGGCACTTGGACTATCCCGGTTACGAAGCGGGCATTTGGACTATGTAGGTTACTAAACGGGCACTTGGACTATCTAGGTTAACGAACGGACACTTGGACTATGTAGTTAACCTAGCGGGAACTTGGACTGTATAGGTTACATAGCGGGCACTTGGACTATCTAGGTTAACGAACGGGCACTTGGACTATCTAGGTTAACTAGCGGTCACTTGGACTATCTAGGTTAACGAACGGGCACTTGGACTATGTATGTTAGTAAACAGGCACTATGACTATCTAGGTTACGTAGCAGGCACTTGGACTATGTAGGTTACCTAGCGGACACTTGGACGATCTAGGTTATTTAGTAGGCACTTGGACTATCTAGGTTAACTAGCGGGCACTTGGACTCTGTAGGTTATCTAGCGGGCACATGGACTATGTAGGTTACCTAGCGGGCACTTGGACGATCTAGGTTAACTAGCGGGCACTTGGACTATCTAGGTTAACTAGCAGGCCCTTGGACTATGTAGGTTTCCTAGCGGGCACTTGGACTATCTAGGTTAACGAACGGGCACTTGGACTATGTAGGTTAGCTAACAGGCACTTTGACTATCTAGGTTACCTAGCAGGCACTTGGACTATGTAGGTTACCTAGCGGACACTTGGACGATCTAGGTTAATTAGCGGGCACTTGGACTATCTAGGTTAACTAGCGGGCACTTGGACGATATAGGTTAACTAGCGGGCACTTGGACGATCTAGGATAACCAGCGGGCATTGGACTATCAAAGTTAACAAGCGAGCCCTTGGACTATGTAGGTTAACTAGCGGGCCCTTGGACTATCTAGGTTACCTATATAGCACTTGGACTATCTAGGTTCCCTAGCGGGCATTTGGACTATGTAAGTTCCATAGCGGGCACTTGGACTATGTAGGTTCCCTATCGGGTACTTGGACTATGTAGGTTTCTATCGGGCATTTGGACTATGTAGGTAACCTAATGGTCACTTGGACTGTCTAGGTTACCTAGCGGGCATTTCGACTATGTAGGTTAACTAGCGGGCTCTTGGTCTATGTAGGTTAACTAGCAGTCTCTTCGACTATGTAAGTTAAATAGAGGGCACTTGGACGATCCTAGTTAACTAGCGGGCACTTGGACTATCTAGGTTAACTAGTGGGCACTTGGACTATCTAGGTTCACTAGCAGGCACTTGGACTATGTAGGTTACCTAGCGGACACTTGGAATATCTAGGTTAACTAGCGGGCACTTGGACTATCTAGGTTAACTAGCGGGCCCTTGGACTATCTAGGTTTACTAGCAGGCACTTGTATTATCTAGGTTAACTAGCGGGTACTTGCACTACGTAGGTTACCTAGCGGGCACATTGACTATGTAGGTTACCTAGCGGGCACTTGGACTATCTAGGTTACCTAGCCCGCACTTGGACTATGTCGGTTAACTATAAGGCACTTGGACTATCAAGGTTACCTAGCGGGTTCTTGGACTATGTAGGTTACCAGCGGGCACTTGGACTGTCTAGATTAACGAACGTGCACCTGGACTATGTAGGTAACCTAGTGGGCACTTGGACTGTCTAGGTTACCTAGCATGCACTTGGACTATCTAGGTTAATGAACGGACACTTGGACTATGTAGGTAACCTAGCGGGAACTTGGACTGTCTAGGTTACATAGCGGGCACTTGGAGTATCTAGGTTAACGAACGGGCACTTGGACTATGTAGGTTAGCTAACAGGCACTTTAACTATCTAGGTTACCTAGCAGGCACTTGGAATATGTAGGTTACCTAGCGGACACTTGGACAATCTATGTTAACTAGGGCGCACTTGGACTATCTAGGTTAACTAGCGTGCCCTTGGACTATCTAGGTTAACTAGCGTGCACTTGGACTATATTAGTTTCCCAGCGGGCACATGGACTATGTAGGCTACCTAGCGTGCCCTTGGACTATCTAGGTTAACTAGCGTGCACTTGGACTATATTACTTACCCATCGGGCACTTGGACTATGTAGGTTACCTATTGGGCACTAGGACTATCTAGGTTACCAGCGGGCACTTGGACTATCTAGCTTAACGAACGTGCACTTGGACTATGTATGTAAACTAGCGGGCACTTGGACTGTCTAGGTTACCTAGCGGGCACTTGGACTATATAGGTTAACGAATGGGCACTTGTACTGTGTAGGTTAACTAGCGGACACTTGGACTATCTAGGTTAGCTAACGGGCAATTGGACTATCAAGGTTACCTAACGGGCACTTGGACTATGTAGGTTACCTAGCGGGCACTTGGACTATGTAGGTTCCCTAGCGGGTACTTGGACTGTCTAGGTTAACTAGCGGGCAATTGGACTGTCTAGGTTACCTAGTGGGCACTTAGACTATGTAGTTTACCTAGCAGGCACTTGGACTATGTAGGTTAACTAGCGGGCACTTGGAGTATCTAGGTTACCTAGCGGGCACTTGGACGATCTAGGTTAAATAGCGGGCACTTGGACTATCTAGGTTAACTAGCGGGCCCTTGGGCTATATAGGCTTACTAGCGAACACTTGGACTATCTAGGTTAACTAGCGGGCACTTGGACTATGTAGGTTACCTAGCGGGCATATGGACTATGTAGGTTACCTAGCAGGCACTTGGACTATCTAGGTTACCTAGCGGGCACTTGGACTATGTAGGTTACCTAGCAGGCACTTGGACGATCTAGGTTAAATAGCGGGCACTTGGACTATCTAGGTTAACTAGCGGGCCCTTGGGCTATCTAGGCTTACTAGCGAACACTTGGACTATCTAGCTTAACGAACTTGCACTTGGACTATGTATGTAAACTAGCGGGCACTTGGACTGTCTAGGTTACCTAGCGGGCACTTGGACTATATAGGTTAACGAATGGGCACTTGTACTGTGTAGGTTAACTAGCGGACACTTGGACTATCTAGGTTAGCTAACGGGCAATTGGACTATCAAGGTTACCTAACGGGCACTTGGACTATGTAGGTTACCTAGCGGGCACTTGGACTATCTAGGTTACCTAGCAGGCACTTTGACTATCTAGGTTAACTAATGGGCACTTGGACTATGTAGGTTGCCTAGGGAGCACTTGGACTATGTAGGTTCCCTAGCGGGTGCTTGGACTATATAGGTTCCCTAGCGGGTACTTGGACTGTCTAGGTTAACTAGCGGGCAATTGGACTGTCTAGGTTACCTAGTGGGCACTTAGACTATGTAGTTTACCTAGCAGGCACTTGGACTATGTAGGTTAACTAGCGGGCACTTGGACTATGTAGGTTACCTAGCGGGCACTTGGACTATATACGTTCCCTAGCGGGCACTTGGGCTATCTACGTTTCCTAGCGGGCACTTGGACAATGTTGGTTAACGAACGGGCACTTGGACTATGTAGGTAACCTAGTGGTCGCTTGGACTGTCTAGATTACCTAGCGGGCATTTGGACTATGTAGGTCAACTAGCGGGCACTTGGACTATCTAGGTTAACTAGCGGGCTCTTCGTCTATGTAGGTTAAATAGCAGGCCCTTGGACAATGTAAGTTAACTAGAGGGCACTTGGATGATCCTGGTTAACTAGCGGGCACTTTAACTGTCTAGGTTAAATAGCGGGCACTTGGACTATCTAGGTTAACTAGCGGGCACTTGGACTGTAGGTTCCTAGGGGGCATTTGGACTATATAGGTTACCTAGCGGGTACTTGGACTATGTAAATTCCCTAGCGGGCACTTGGACTATCTAGGTTCCCTAAAGGGCACTTGGACTATGTAGGTTACCTAGCTGACAATTGGACCATCTAGGTTAACTAGCGTGCACTTGGACTATGTAGGTTAACTAGCGGACACTTGCACTATGTAGGTTACCTAGCGGTACACTGGGACTATGTAGGTTAACTAGCAGGCCCTTGGACTATCTAGGTTACCTAGCAGGCACTTGGACTATGTAGGTTAACTAGCGGGCACTTGTACTCTCTAGGTTACCTAGCGGGTACATGGACTATGTACCTTCCTTAGCGGGCACTTGGACTATCTATGTTAACTAGCGGGCACGTGGACTATGTAAGTTACCTAGCGGACCCTTGCACTATGTAGGTTACCTAGAGGGCACTTGGACTATGTAGGTTAACTAGAGGACACTTGGACGATCTAGGTTAACAAGTGGGCCCTTGGACTATGTAGGTTAACTAGCCGGCACTTGGACGATATAGGTTAACTAGCGGGCACTTTGACGATCTAGGATAACCAGCGGGCATTGGACTATGAAAGTTAACAAGCGAGCCCTTGGACTATGTAGGTTAACTAGCGGGCCCTTGGACTATCTAGGTTACCTAGATAGCACTTGGACTATCTAGGTTCCCTAGCGGGCATTTGGACTATGTAAGTTCCATAGCGGGCACTTGGACTATGTAGGTTCCCTATCGGGTACTTGGACTATGTAGGTTTCTATCGGGCATTTGGACTATGTAGGTTAACTAGCGGGCACTTGGACATCTAGGTTACCTAGTGGGCACTTGGTCTTTGTACAAACCCTAGCGGGCACTTGGACTATCTGGGATACCTAGCGGGCACTTGTACTATCTAGGTTACCTAGCTGGCACTTGGACTGTGTAGGTCAAGTAGTGGGCCCTTGTACTATCTAGGTTAGCTAACGGGCACTTGGACTATCTAGGTTACCTAACGGGCACTTGGATTATGTAGGTGCCCTACTTGGCACTTAGACTATGTAGGTTTCCTTGCGGGCATTTGGACTATGTAGGTTACCTTGTGAGCACTTGGACTTTGTAGGTTCTCTAAAGGGCACTTGGACTATGTAGGTTCACTAGCGGTCACATGGACTATGTAGGCTCCCTAGAAGGCACTTGGACTATGTAGATTACACATCGGGCACTTTGACTATGTAGGTTAACTAGCGGGCACTTGGACTATCCCGGTTACGAAGCGGGCATTTGGACTATGTAGGTTACTAAACGGGCACTTGGACTATCTAGGTTAACGAACGGACACTTGGACTATGTAGTTAACCTAGCGGGAACTTGGACTGTATAGGTTACATAGCGGGCACTTGGACTATCTAGGTTAACGAACGGGCACTTGGACTATCTAGGTTAACTAGCGGTCACTTGGACTATCTAGGTTAACGAACGGGCACTTGGACTATGTATGTTAGTAAACAGGCACTATGACTATCTAGGTTACGTAGCAGGCACTTGGACTATGTAGGTTACCTAGCGGACACTTGGACGATCTAGGTTATTTAGTAGGCACTTGGACTATCTAGGTTAACTAGCGGGCACTTGGACTCTGTAGGTTATCTAGCGGGCACATGGACTATGTAGGTTACCTAGCGGGCACTTGGACGATCTAGGTTAACTAGCGGGCACTTGGACTATCTAGGTTAACTAGCAGGCCCTTGGACTATGTAGGTTTCCTAGCGGGCACTTGGACTATCTAGGTTAACGAACGGGCACTTGGACTATGTAGGTTAGCTAACAGGCACTTTGACTATCTAGGTTACCTAGCAGGCACTTGGACTATGTAGGTTACCTAGCGGACACTTGGACGATCTAGGTTAATTAGCGGGCACTTGGACTATCTAGGTTAACTAGCGGGCACTTGGACGATATAGGTTAACTAGCGGGCACTTGGACGATCTAGGATAACCAGCGGGCATTGGACTATCAAAGTTAACAAGCGAGCCCTTGGACTATGTAGGTTAACTAGCGGGCCCTTGGACTATCTAGGTTACCTATATAGCACTTGGACTATCTAGGTTCCCTAGCGGGCATTTGGACTATGTAAGTTCCATAGCGGGCACTTGGACTATGTAGGTTCCCTATCGGGTACTTGGACTATGTAGGTTTCTATCGGGCATTTGGACTATGTAGGTTAACTAGCGGGCACTTGGACATCTAGGTTACCTAGTGGGCACTTGGTCTTTGTACAAACCCTAGCGGGCACTTGGACTATCTGGGATACCTAGCGGGCACTTGTACTATCTAGGTTACCTAGCTGGCACTTGGACTGTGTAGGTCAAGTAGCGGGCCCTTGTACTATCTAGGTTAACTAACGGGCACTTGGACTATCTAGGTTACCTAACGGGCACTTGGATTATGTAGGTGACCTACTTGGCACTTAGTCTATGTAGGGTTCCTTGCGGGCATTTGGACTATGTAGGTTACCTTGCGAGCACTTGGACTTTGTAGGTTCCCTAAAGGGCACTTGGACTATGTAGGTTCACTAGCGGTCACTTGGACTATGTAGGCTCCCTAGAAGGCACTTGGACTATGTAGATTACACATCGGGCACTTTGACTATGTAGGTTAACTAGCGGGCACTTGGACTATCCCGGTTACGAAGCGGGCATTTAGACGATGTAGGTTACTAAACGGGCACTTGGACTATCTAGGTTAACGAACGGACACTTGGACTATGTAGTTAACCTAGCGGGAACTTGGACAGTATAGGGTACATAGCGGGCACTTGGACTATCTAGGTTAACGAACGGGCACTTGGACTATCTAGGTTAACTAGCGGGCACTTGGACTATCTAGGTTAACGAACGGGCACTTGGACTATGTATGTTAGTAAACAGGCACTATGACTATCTAGGTTACCTAGCAGGCACTTGGACTATGTAGGTTACCTAGCGGACACTTGGACGATCTAGGTTATCTAGTAGGCACTTGGAATATCTAGCTTTACTAGCGGGCACTTGGATTATATAGGTTACCTAGCGGGCACTTGGACGATCTAGGTTAACTAGCGGGCACTTGGATTATCTAGGTTAAATAGCGGGCCCTTGGACTATGTAGGTTTCCTAGCGGGCACTTGGACTATCTAGGTTAACGAACGGGCACTTGGACTATGTAGGTTAGCTAAAAGGCACTTTGACTATCTAGGTTACCTAGCAGGCACTTGGACTATGTAGGTTACCTAGCGGACACTTGGACGATCTAGGTTAATTAGCGGGCACTTGGACTATCTAGGTTAACTAGCGGGCCCTTGGGCCATCTAGGTTTACTAGCGAACACTTGGATAATCTAGGTTAACTAGCGGGCACTTGGACTATGTAGGTTACCCAGCGGGCATATGGACTATGTAGGTTACCTAGCAGGCACTTGGACTATCTAGGTTACCTAGCGGGCACTTGGACTATGTAGGTTACCTAGCAGGCACTTGGACGATCTAGGTTAAATAGCGGGCACTTGGACTATCTAGGTTAACTAGCGGGCCCTTGGGCTATCTAGGCTTACTAGCGAACACTTGGACTATCTAGCTTAACGAACTTGCACTTGGACTATGTATGTAAACTAGCGGGCACTTGGACTGTCTAGGTTACCTAGCGGGCACTTGGACTATATAGGTTAACGAATGGGCACTTGTACTGTGTAGGTTAACTAGCGGACACTTGGACTATCTAGGTTAGCTAACGGGCAATTGGACTATCAAGGTTACCTAACGGGCACTTGGACTATGTAGGTTACCTAGCGGGCACTTGGACTATCTAGGTTACCTAGCAGGCACTTTGACTATCTAGGTTAACTAATGGGCACTTGGACTATGTAGGTTGCCTAGGGAGCACTTGGACTATGTAGGTTCCCTAGCGGGTGCTTGGACTATATAGGTTCCCTAGCGGGTACTTGGACTGTCTAGGTTAACTAGCGGGCAATTGGACTGTCTAGGTTACCTAGTGGGCACTTAGACTATGTAGTTTACCTAGCAGGCACTTGGACTATGTAGGTTAACTAGCGGGCACTTGGACTATGTAGGTTACCTAGCGGGCACTTGGACTATATACGTTCCCTAGCGGGCACTTGGGCTATCTACGTTTCCTAGCGGGCACTTGGACAATGTTGGTTAACGAACGGGCACTTGGACTATGTAGGTAACCTAGTGGTCGCTTGGACTGTCTAGATTACCTAGCGGGCATTTGGACTATGTAGGTCAACTAGCGGGCACTTGGACTATCTAGGTTAACTAGCGGGCTCTTCGTCTATGTAGGTTAAATAGCAGGCCCTTGGACAATGTAAGTTAACTAGAGGGCACTTGGATGATCCTGGTTAACTAGCGGGCACTTTAACTGTCTAGGTTAAATAGCGGGCACTTGGACTATCTAGGTTAACTAGCGGGCACTTGGACTGTAGGTTCCTAGGGGGCATTTGGACTATATAGGTTACCTAGCGGGTACTTGGACTATGTAAATTCCCTAGCGGGCACTTGGACTATCTAGGTTCCCTAAAGGGCACTTGGACTATGTAGGTTACCTAGCTGACAATTGGACCATCTAGGTTAACTAGCGTGCACTTGGACTATGTAGGTTAACTAGCGGACACTTGCACTATGTAGGTTACCTAGCGGTACACTGGGACTATGTAGGTTAACTAGCAGGCCCTTGGACTATCTAGGTTACCTAGCAGGCACTTGGACTATGTAGGTTAACTAGCGGGCACTTGTACTCTCTAGGTTACCTAGCGGGTACATGGACTATGTACCTTCCTTAGCGGGCACTTGGACTATCTATGTTAACTAGCGGGCACGTGGACTATGTAAGTTACCTAGCGGACCCTTGCACTATGTAGGTTACCTAGAGGGCACTTGGACTATGTAGGTTAACTAGAGGACACTTGGACGATCTAGGTTAACAAGTGGGCCCTTGGACTATGTAGGTTAACTAGCCGGCACTTGGACGATATAGGTTAACTAGCGGGCACTTTGACGATCTAGGATAACCAGCGGGCATTGGACTATGAAAGTTAACAAGCGAGCCCTTGGACTATGTAGGTTAACTAGCGGGCCCTTGGACTATCTAGGTTACCTAGATAGCACTTGGACTATCTAGGTTCCCTAGCGGGCATTTGGACTATGTAAGTTCCATAGCGGGCACTTGGACTATGTAGGTTCCCTATCGGGTACTTGGACTATGTAGGTTTCTATCGGGCATTTGGACTATGTAGGTTAACTAGCGGGCACTTGGACATCTAGGTTACCTAGTGGGCACTTGGTCTTTGTACAAACCCTAGCGGGCACTTGGACTATCTGGGATACCTAGCGGGCACTTGTACTATCTAGGTTACCTAGCTGGCACTTGGACTGTGTAGGTCAAGTAGTGGGCCCTTGTACTATCTAGGTTAGCTAACGGGCACTTGGACTATCTAGGTTACCTAACGGGCACTTGGATTATGTAGGTGCCCTACTTGGCACTTAGACTATGTAGGTTTCCTTGCGGGCATTTGGACTATGTAGGTTACCTTGTGAGCACTTGGACTTTGTAGGTTCTCTAAAGGGCACTTGGACTATGTAGGTTCACTAGCGGTCACATGGACTATGTAGGCTCCCTAGAAGGCACTTGGACTATGTAGATTACACATCGGGCACTTTGACTATGTAGGTTAACTAGCGGGCACTTGGACTATCCCGGTTACGAAGCGGGCATTTGGACTATGTAGGTTACTAAACGGGCACTTGGACTATCTAGGTTAACGAACGGACACTTGGACTATGTAGTTAACCTAGCGGGAACTTGGACTGTATAGGTTACATAGCGGGCACTTGGACTATCTAGGTTAACGAACGGGCACTTGGACTATCTAGGTTAACTAGCGGTCACTTGGACTATCTAGGTTAACGAACGGGCACTTGGACTATGTATGTTAGTAAACAGGCACTATGACTATCTAGGTTACGTAGCAGGCACTTGGACTATGTAGGTTACCTAGCGGACACTTGGACGATCTAGGTTATTTAGTAGGCACTTGGACTATCTAGGTTAACTAGCGGGCACTTGGACTCTGTAGGTTATCTAGCGGGCACATGGACTATGTAGGTTACCTAGCGGGCACTTGGACGATCTAGGTTAACTAGCGGGCACTTGGACTATCTAGGTTAACTAGCAGGCCCTTGGACTATGTAGGTTTCCTAGCGGGCACTTGGACTATCTAGGTTAACGAACGGGCACTTGGACTATGTAGGTTAGCTAACAGGCACTTTGACTATCTAGGTTACCTAGCAGGCACTTGGACTATGTAGGTTACCTAGCGGACACTTGGACGATCTAGGTTAATTAGCGGGCACTTGGACTATCTAGGTTAACTAGCGGGCACTTGGACGATATAGGTTAACTAGCGGGCACTTGGACGATCTAGGATAACCAGCGGGCATTGGACTATCAAAGTTAACAAGCGAGCCCTTGGACTATGTAGGTTAACTAGCGGGCCCTTGGACTATCTAGGTTACCTATATAGCACTTGGACTATCTAGGTTCCCTAGCGGGCATTTGGACTATGTAAGTTCCATAGCGGGCACTTGGACTATGTAGGTTCCCTATCGGGTACTTGGACTATGTAGGTTTCTATCGGGCATTTGGACTATGTAGGTTAACTAGCGGGCACTTGGACATCTAGGTTACCTAGTGGGCACTTGGTCTTTGTACAAACCCTAGCGGGCACTTGGACTATCTGGGATACCTAGCGGGCACTTGTACTATCTAGGTTACCTAGCTGGCACTTGGACTGTGTAGGTCAAGTAGCGGGCCCTTGTACTATCTAGGTTAACTAACGGGCACTTGGACTATCTAGGTTACCTAACGGGCACTTGGATTATGTAGGTGACCTACTTGGCACTTAGTCTATGTAGGGTTCCTTGCGGGCATTTGGACTATGTAGGTTACCTTGCGAGCACTTGGACTTTGTAGGTTCCCTAAAGGGCACTTGGACTATGTAGGTTCACTAGCGGTCACTTGGACTATGTAGGCTCCCTAGAAGGCACTTGGACTATGTAGATTACACATCGGGCACTTTGACTATGTAGGTTAACTAGCGGGCACTTGGACTATCCCGGTTACGAAGCGGGCATTTAGACGATGTAGGTTACTAAACGGGCACTTGGACTATCTAGGTTAACGAACGGACACTTGGACTATGTAGTTAACCTAGCGGGAACTTGGACAGTATAGGGTACATAGCGGGCACTTGGACTATCTAGGTTAACGAACGGGCACTTGGACTATCTAGGTTAACTAGCGGGCACTTGGACTATCTAGGTTAACGAACGGGCACTTGGACTATGTATGTTAGTAAACAGGCACTATGACTATCTAGGTTACCTAGCAGGCACTTGGACTATGTAGGTTACCTAGCGGACACTTGGACGATCTAGGTTATCTAGTAGGCACTTGGAATATCTAGCTTTACTAGCGGGCACTTGGATTATATAGGTTACCTAGCGGGCACTTGGACGATCTAGGTTAACTAGCGGGCACTTGGATTATCTAGGTTAAATAGCGGGCCCTTGGACTATGTAGGTTTCCTAGCGGGCACTTGGACTATCTAGGTTAACGAACGGGCACTTGGACTATGTAGGTTAGCTAAAAGGCACTTTGACTATCTAGGTTACCTAGCAGGCACTTGGACTATGTAGGTTACCTAGCGGACACTTGGACGATCTAGGTTAATTAGCGGGCACTTGGACTATCTAGGTTAACTAGCGGGCCCTTGGGCCATCTAGGTTTACTAGCGAACACTTGGATAATCTAGGTTAACTAGCGGGCACTTGGACTATGTAGGTTACCTAGCGGGCACATGGACTATGTAGGTTACCTAGCGGGCACTTGGACTATCTAGGTTACCTAGCGGGCACTTGGACTATGTAGGTTAACTAGAAGGCACTTGGACTATCAAGGTTACCTAGCGGGCTCTTGGACTATGTAGGTTACCAGCAGGCACTTGGACTATCTAGGTTAACGAACGTGCACTTGGACTATGTAGGTAACCTAGCGGGCACTTGGACTGTCTAGGTTACCTAGCGGGCACTTGGACTATGTAGTTTACCTAGCAGGCACTTGGACTAGGTAGGTTAACTAGCGGGCACTTGGACTATCTAGGTTACCTAGCGGGCCCTTGGACTATGTACGTTCCCTAGCGGGCACTTGGGCTATCTACGTTATCTAGCGGGCACTTGGACTATGTAGGTTAACGAACGGCCACTTGGACAATGTAGGTAACCTAATGGTCACTTGGACTGTCTAGGTTACCTAGCGGGCACTTGTACTATGTTGGTTAACTAGCGGGCTCTTGGTCTATGTAGGTTAACTAGCAGGCCCTTGGACTATGTAAGTTAACTAGAGGGCACTTGGATGATCCTAGTTAACTAGCGGGCACTTGGACTATCTAGGTTAACTAGCGGGCACTTGGACTATCTAGGTTAACTAGCGGGCACTTGGACTATGTAAGTTACCTAGCGAACACTTGGAATATCTAGGTTAACTAGCGGGCACTTGGACTATCTAGGTTAACTAGCGGGCCCTTGGACTATCTAGGTTTACTAGCGCGCACTTGTATTATCTAGGTTAACTAGCAGACACTTGCACTATGTAGGTTACCTAGCGGGCACATGGACTATGTACGTTACCTAGCGGGCACTTGGACTATCTAGGTTACCTAGCCCGCACTTGGACTATGTAGGTTAACTATAAGGCACTTGGACTATCAAGGTAACCTAGCGGGCTCTTGGAGTATGTAGGTTACCAGCGGGCACTTGGACTGTCTAGGTTAACGAACGTGCACCTGGACTATTTAGGTAACCTAGTGGGCACTTGGACTGTCTAGGTTACCTAGCGGTCACTTGGACTATCTAGGTTAATGAACGGACACTTGGACTATGTAGGTAACCTAGCGGGAACTTGGACTGTCTAGGTTACATAGCGGGCACTTGGAGTATCTAGGTTAACGAACCGTCACTGGGACTATGTAGGTTAGCTAACAGGCACTTTAACTATCTAGGTTACCTAGCAGTCACTTGGAATATATAGGTTACCTAGCGGACACTTGGACGATCTAGGTTAACTAGCGCGCACTTGGACTATCTAGGTTAACAAGCGTGCCCTTGGACTATCTAGGTTAACTAGCGTGCACTTGGACTATATTAGTTACCCAGCGGGCACATGGACTATGTAGGTTACCTAGCGGGCACTTGGACTATCTAGGTTACCAGCGGGCACTTGGCCTATCTAGCTTAACGAACGTGCACTTGGACTATGTATGTAACCTAGCGGGCACTTAGACTGTCTAGGTTACCTAGTGGGCTTTGGACTATGTAGGTTAACGAACGGGCACTTGGACTATGTAGGTTAACGAACGGGCACTTGTACTGTGTAGGTTAACTAGTGGACACTTGGACTATCTAGGTTAGCTAACGGGCAATTGGACTATCAAGGTTACCTAACGGGCACTTGGACTATGTAGGTTACCTAGCGGGCACTTGGACTATCTAGGTTACCTAGCAGGCACTTTGACTATCTAGGTTAACTAACGGGCACTTGGACTATGTAGGTTGCCTAGCGAGCACTTGGACTATGTAGGTTCCCTAGCGGGCGCTTGGACTATATAGCTTCCCTAGCGGGTACTTGGTCTGTCTAGGCTAACTAGCGGGCAATTGGACTGTCTAGGTTACCTAGTGGGCACTTGGACTATGTAGTTTAACTAGCAGGCACTTGGACTATGTAGGTTAACTAGCGGGCACTTGGACTATCTAGGTTACCTAGCGGGCACTTGGACTATGTACGTTTCCTAGCGGGCACTTGGGTATCTACGTTACCTAGCGGGCCCTTGGTCTATGTAGGTTAACCAGCAGGCCCTTGGAATATGTAAGTTAACTAGAGGGCACTTGGACGATCCTAGTTAACTAGCGGGCCCTTGGACTATCTAGGTTAACTAGCGGGCACTTGCACTATCTAGGTTAACTAGCGGGCACTTGTACTATGTAGGTTCCCTAGCGGGCATTTGGACTATATTGGTTACCTGGCGGGCACTTGGATTATGTAGGTTACCTAGCGGGCACTTGGACTATGTAGGTTAACTAGCGGGCACTTGGATTATCTAGGTTAACTAACAGGCACTTGGACTATGTATGTTCCAGAGCGGGCAATTGGACCATGTAGGATCCCTACCGGGCATTTGGACTATCTAGGTTCCCTAAAGGGCACTTGGACTATGTAGGTTAACTAGCGGACAATTGGACTATCTAGGTTAACTAGCGGGTACTTGGACTATCTAGGTTAACTAGCGGTCCCTTGCACTAAGTAGATTAACTAGCGGACACTTGCACTATCTAGGTTACCTAGCGGGCACTTGGACTATCTAGGTTAACTAGCAGGCCCTTGGACTATCTAGGTTACCTAGCAGGTACTTGGACTATGTAGGTTAACTAGCGGGCACTTGCACTCTGTAGGTTACCTAGCGGGCACTTCGACTATGTACCTTCCCTAGCGGGCACTTGGACGATCTATGTTAACAAGCGGGCACTTGGACTATGTAGGTTACCTAGCGGACACTTGCACTATGTAGGTTAACTAGAGGACACTTGGACAATCTAGGTTAACATGTGGGCCCTTGGACTATGTAGGTTAACTAGCCGGCACTTGGACGATCTAGGTTAACTAGCGGGCACTTGGACGATCTAGGTTAACCTGCGGCACTTGGACTATCAAAGTTAACAAGCGAGCCCTTGGACTATGTAGGTTAACTTGTGGGCCCTTGGACTATCTAGGTTACCTAGATAGAACTTGGACTATCTAGCGTCCCTAGCGGGCTCTTGGACTATGTAGGTTCCCTATCGGGTACATGGACTATGTAGGTTTCTATCAGGCATTTGGACTATGTAGGTTAACTAGCGGGCAATTGGACATCTAGGTTACCTAGCGGGCACTTGGACTATCTGGGTTACCTAGCGGGCACTTGGACTATGTACGTCCTCTAGTGGGCACTTGGACTATCTAGGTTAACTAACGGGCACTAGGACAATCTAGGTTAACTAGCGGGCACTTGAACTCTCTACGTTATCTAGCGGGTACTTGGACTATCTAGGTTACCTAGCGGGCACTTGGACTATGTACGTCCTCTAGTGGGCACTTGGACTATCTAGGTTAACTAACGGGCACTAGGACAATCTAGGTTAACTAGCGGGCACTTGAACTCTCTACGTTACCTAGCGGGTACTTGGACTATCTAGGTTAGCTAGCGGGCACTTGAACTATGTAGGTTAACTAGTGGGCCCTTAGACTATCTAGGTTAGCTAACGGGCACATGGACTATGTAGGTTAATTAGTGGGTACTTGGATTATGTAGGTTCCCTAGCGGGCATTTGGACTATATAGATTACCTAGCGGCACTTGAACTATCTAGGTTACCTAGCGGGTACTTGGATTATCTAGGTTAACTAGTGGCCCTTGGACTATCTAGGTTTACTAGCGGTCACTTGGACTATCTAGGTTAACTAGCGGGCACTTGGACTATGTGGTTACCTAGCGGACACTTGGACGATCTAGGTTAAATAGCGGGCACTTGGACTATCTAGGTTAACTAGTGGCCCTTGGACTATCTAGGTTAACTAGCGGGCACTTGGACTATGTAGGTTACCTAGCGGACACTTGGACGATTTAGGTTAAATAGCGGGCACTTGGACTATCTAGGTTAACTAGCGGGCCCTTGGGCTATCTAGGCTTACTAGCGAACACTTGGACTATCTAGGTTAACTAGCCGGCACTTGGACTATGTAGGTTACCTAGCGGGCATATGGACTATGTAGGTTACCTAGCAGGCACTTGGACTATCTAGGTTACCTAGCGGGCACTTGCACTATGTAGGTTAACTAGAAGGCACTTGGACTATCAAGGTTACCTAGCGGGCTCTTGGACTATGTAGGTTACCAGCAGGCACTTGGACTATCTAGGTTAACGAACGTACACTTGGACTATGTAGGTAACCTAGCGGGCACTTGGACTGTCTAGGTTACCTAGCGGGCACTTGGACTATCTAGGTTCACGAACGGGCACTTGGACTATGTAGGTTAACTAGCGGACACTTTGACTATCTAGGGTAGCTAACGGGCAATTGGACTATCAAGGTTACCTAATGGGCACTTGGACTATGTAGGTTACCTAGTGGGCACTTGGACTATCTTGGTTACCTAGCAGGCACATTGACTATCTAGGTTAACTAGCAGGCCCTTGGACTATGTAGGTTGCCTAGCGAGCATTTGTACTATGTAGGTTCCTAGCGGGCACTTGGACTATGTAGGTTCCCTAGCGGGTACTTGGACTGTCTAGGTTAACTAGCGGGCAATTGGACTGTCTAGGTTACCTAGTGGGCACTTGGACTATGTAGTTTACCTAGCAGGCACTTGGACTATGTAGGTTAACTAGCGGGCACTTGGACTATCTAGGTTACCTAGCGGGCCCTTGGACTATGTACGTTCCCTAGCGGGCACTTGGGCTATCTACGTTACCTAGCGGGCACTTGGACTATCTAGGTTAACGAACGGGCACTTGGACTATGTAGGTAACCTAATGGTCACTTGGACTGTCTAGGTTACCTAGCGGGCACTTGGACTATGTAGGTTAACTAGCGGGCTCTTGGTCTATGTAGGTTAACTAGCAGGCCCTTCGACAATGTAAGTTAAATAGAGGGCACTTGGATGATCCTAGTTAACTAGCGGGCTCTTGGACTATCTAGGTTAAGTAGTGGGCACTTGGACTATCTAGGTTCACTAGCAGGCACTTTGACTATGTAGGTTACCTAGTGGACACTTGGAATATCTAGGTTAACTAGCAGGCACTTGGACTATCTAGGTTAACTAGCGGGCCCTTGGACTATGTAGGTTAACTAGCGGGCACTTGGATTATCTAGGTTAACTAACAGGCACTTGGACTATGTATGTTCCAGAGCGGGCAATTGGACCATGTAGGATCCCTACCGGGCATTTGGACTATCTAGGTTCCCTAAAGGGCACTTGGACTATGTAGGTTAACTAGCGGACAATTGGACTATCTAGGTTAACTAGCGGGTACTTGGACTATCTAGGTTAACTAGCGGGTACTTGCACTACGTAGGTTACCTAGCGGGCACATGGACTATGTAGGTTACCTAGCGGGCACTTGGACTATCTTGGTTACCTAGCCCGCACATGGACTATGTAGGTTAACTATAAGGCACTTGGACTATCAAGGTTACCTAGCGGGTTCTTGGACTATGTAGGTTACCAGCGGGCACTTGGACTGTCTAGGTTAACGAACGTGCACCTGGACTATGTAGGTAACCTAGTGGGCACTTGGACTGTCTAGGTTACCTAGCAGGCACTTGGACTATCTAGGTTAATGAACGGACACTTGGACTATGTAGGTAACCTAGCAGGAACTTGGACTGTCTAGGTTACATAGCGGGCACTTGGAGTATCTAGGTTAACGAACGGGCACTTGGACTATGTAGGTTAGCTAACAGGCACTTTAACTATCTAGGTTACCTAGCAGGCACTTGGAATATGTAGGTTACCTAGCGGACACTTGTACAATCTAGGTTAACTAGCTCGCACTTGGACTATCTAGGTTAACTAGCGTGCCCTTGGACTATCTAGGTTAACTAGCGTGCACTTGGACTATATTAGTTACCCAGCGGGCACTTGGACTATGTAGGTTACCTAGCGGGCACTTGGACTATCTAGGTTACCAGCGGGCACTTGGACTATCTAGCTTAACGAACGTGCACTTGGACTATGTATGTAAACTAGCGGGCACTTGGACTGTCTAGGTTACCTAGCGGGCACTTGGACTATATAGGTTAACGAGTGGGCATTTGGACTATGTAGGTTAACTAGCGGACACTTGGACTATCTAGGTTAGCTAACGGGCAATTGGACTATCAAGGTTACCTAACGGGCACTTGGACTATGTAGGTTACCTAGCGGGCACTTGGACTATCTAGGTTAACTAACGGGCACTTGGACTATGTAGGTTGCCTAGCGAGCACTTGGACTATGTAGGTTCCCTAGCGGGTGCTTGGACTATATAGGTTCCCTAGCGGGTACTTGGACTGTCTAGGTTAACTAGCGGGCAATTGGACTGTCTAGGTTACCTAGTGGGCACTTAGACTATGTAGTTTACCTAGCAGGCAATTGGACTATGTAGGTTAACTAGCGGGCACTTGGACTATCTAGATTACCTAGCGGGCACTTGGACTATATACGTTCCCTAGCGGGCACTTGGGCTATCTACGTTACCTAGCGGGCACTTGGACAATGTTGTTTAACGAACGGGCACTTGGACTATGTAGGTAACCTAGTGGTCACTTGGACTGTCTAGATTACCTAGCGGGCATTTGGACTATGTAGGTCAACTAGCGGGCACTTGGACTATCTAGGTTAACTAGCGGGCCCTTCGTCTATGTAGGTTAACCAGCAGGCCCTTAGACAATGTAAGTTTACTAGAGGGCACTTGGATGATCCTGGTTAACTAGCGGGCACTTTAACTGTCTAGGTTAACTAGCGGGCACTTGGACTATCTAGGTTAACTAGCGGGCACTTGGACTGTAGGTTCCTAGTGGGCATTTGGAGTATATAGGTTACCTAGCGGGCACTTGGACTATGTAAGTTCCCTAGCGGGCACTTGGACTATCTAGGTTCCCTAAAGGGCACTTGGACTATGTAGGTTACCTAGCTGACAATTGGACAATCTAGGTTAACTAGCGTGCACTTGGACTATGTAGGTTAACTAGCGGACACTTGCACTATGTAGGTTACCTAGCGGGCACTTGGACTATGTAGGTTAACTAGCAGGCCCTTGGACTATCTAGGTTACCTACCATGCACTTGGACTATGTAGGTTAACTAGCGGGCACTTGCCCTCTCTAGGTTACCTAGCGGGTACTTGGACTATGTACCTTCCTTAGCGGGCACTTGGACTATCTATGTTAACTAGCGGGCACGTGGACTATGTAAGTTACCTAGCGGACCCTTGCACTATGTAGGTTACCTATTGGGCACTTGGAATATGTAGGTTAACTAGAGGACACTTGGACGATCTAGGTTAACAAGTGGGCCCTTGGACTATGTAGGTTAACTAGCCGGCACTTGGACGATCTAGGTTAACTAGCGGGCACTTGGACGATCTAGGATAACCAGCGGGCACTTGGACTATCAAAGTTAACAAGCGAGCCCTTGGACTATGTAGGTTAACTAGCGGGCCCTTGGACTATCTAGGTTACCTAGATAGCACTTGGACTAACTAGGTTCCCTAGCGGGCATTTGGACTATATAAGTTCCATAGCGGGCACTTGGACTATGTAGGTTCCCTATCGGGTACTTGGACTATGTAGGTTTCTATCGGGCATTTGGACTATGTAGGTTAACTAGCGGGCACTTGGACATCTAGGTTACCTAGTGGGCACTTGGTCTTTGTACAAACCCTAGCGGGCACTTGGACTATCTTGGATACCTAGCGGGCACTTGTACTATCTAGGTTACCTAGCTGGCACTTGGACTGTGTAGGTCAAGTAGCGGGCCCTTGTACTATCTAGGTTAGCTAACGGGCACTTGGACTATCTAGGTTACCTAACGGGCACTTGGATTATGTAGGTGCCCTACTTGGCACTTAGTCTATGTAGGTTTCCTTGCGGGCATTTGGACTATGTAGGTTACCTTGCGAGCACTTGGACTTTGTAGGTTCCCTAAAGGGCACTTGGACTATGTAGGTTCACTAGCGGTCACTTGGACTATGTAGGCTCCCTAGAAGGCACTTGGACTATGTAGATTACACATCGGGCACTTTGACTATGTAGGTTAACTAGCGGGCACTTGGACTATCCCGGTTACGAAGCGGGCATTTAGACTATGTAGGTTACTAAACGGGCACTTGGACTATCTAGGTTAACGAACGGACACTTGGACTATGTAGTTAACCTAGCGGGAACTTGGACAGTATAGGTTACATAGCGGGCACTTGGACTATCTAGGTTAACGAACGGGCACTTGGACTATCTAGGTTAACTAGCGGGCACTTGGACTATCTAGGTTAACGAACGGGCACTTGGACTATGTATGTTAGTAAACAGGCACTATGACTATCTAGGTTACCTAGCAGGCACTTGGACTATGTAGGTTACCTAGCGGACACTTGGACGATCTAGGTTATCTAGTAGGCACTTGGAATATATAGGTTACCTAGCGGGCACTTGGACGATCTAGGTTAACTAGCGGGCACTTGGACTATCTAGGTTAACTAGCGGGCCCTTGGACTATGTAGGTTTCCTAGCGGGCACTTGGACTATCTAGGTTAACGAACGGGCACTTGGACTATGTAGCTTAGCTAACAGGCACTTTGACTATCTAGGTTACCTAGCAGGCACTTGGACTATGTAGGTTACCTAGCGGACACTTGGACGATCTAGGTTAATTAGCGGGCACTTGGACTATCTAGTTTAACTAGCGGGCCCTTGGGCCATCTAGGTTTACTAGCGAACACTTGGATAATCTAGGTTAACTAGCGGACACTTGCACTATGTAGGTTACCTACCGGGCACATGGACTATGTAGGTTACCTAGCGGGCACTTGGACTATCTAGGTTACCTAGCGGGCACTTGGACTATGTAGGTTAACTAGAAGGCACTTGGACTATCAAGGTTACCTAGCGGGCTATTGGACTATGTAGGTTACCAGCAGGCACTTGGACTATCTAGTTTAACGAACGTGCACTTGGACTATGTAGGTAACCTAGCGGGCACTTGGACTGTCTAGGTTACCTAGCGGGCACTTGGACTATGTAGTTTACCTAGCAGGCACTTGGACTATGTAGGTTAACTAGCGGGCACTTGGACTATCTAGGTTACCTAGCGGGCCCTTGGACTATGTACGTTCCCTAGCGGGCACTTGGGCTATCTACGTTATCTAGCGGGCACTTGGACTATGTAGGTTAACAAACGGCCACTTGGACAATGTAGGTAACCTAATGGTCGCTTGGACTGTCTAGGTTACCTAGCGGGCACTTGTACTATGTTGGTTAACTAGCGGGCTCTTGGTCTATGTAGGTTAACTAGCAGGCCCATGGACTATGTAAGTTAACTAGAGGGCACTTGGATGATCCTAGTTAACTAGCGGGCACTTGGACTATCTAGGTTAACTAGCGGGCACTTGGACTATCTAGGTTAACTAGCGGGCACTTGGACTATGTAAGTTACCTAGCGGACACTTGGAATATCTAGGCTAACTAGCGGGCACTTGGACTATCTAGGTTAACTAGCGGGCCCTTGGACTATCTAGGTTTACTAGCGGGCACTTGTATTATCTAGGTTAACTAGCGGACACTTGCACTATGTAGGTTACCTAGCGGGCACATGGACTACGTACGTTACCTAGCGGGCACTTGGACTATCTAGGTTACCTAGCCCGCACTTGGACTATGTAGGTTAACTATAAGGCACTTGGACTATCAAGGTAACCTAGCGGGCTCTTGGAGTATGTAGGTTACCAGCGGGCACTTGGACTGTCTAGGTTAACGAACGTGCACCTGGACTATTTAGGTAACCTAGTGGGCACTTGGACTGTCTAGGTTACCTAGCGGTCACTTGGACTATCTAGGTTAATGAACGGACACTTGGACTATTTAGGTAACCTAGAGGGAACTTGGACTGTCTAGGTTACATAGCTGGCACTTGGAGTATCTAGGTTAACGAACGGGCACTTGGACTATGTAGGTTAGCTAACAGGCACTTTAACTATCTAGGTTACCTAGCAGGCACTTGGAATATGTAGGTTACCTAGCGGACACTTGGACGATCTAGGTTAACTAGCGCGCACTTGGACTATCTAGGTTAACAAGCGTGCCCTTGGACTATCTAGGTTAACTAGCGTGCACTTGGACTATATTAGTTACCCAGCGGGCACATGGACTATGTAGGTTACCTAGCGGGCACATGGACTATCTAGGTTACCTAGCGGGCTCTTGGACTATGTAGGTTAACGAACGGGCACTTGGACTATGTAGGTTAACAAATGGCCACTTGGACAATGTAGGTAACCTAATGGTCACTTGGACTGTCTAGGTTACCTAGCGGGCACTTGTACTATGTTGGTTAACTAGCGGGCTCTTGGTCTATGTAGGTTAACTAGCAGGCCCATGGACTATGTAAGTTAACTAGAGGGCACTTGGATGATCCTAGTTAACTAGCGGGCACTTGGACTATCTAGGTTAACTAGCGGGCACTTGGACTATCTAGGTTAACTAGCGGGCACTTGGACTATGTAAGTTACCTA
>NW_027459045.1:502500-505000 GCF_050624435.1 Tenrec ecaudatus | reverse complement strand
GGGTTAGGATTAGGGTTAGGGTTAGGGTTAGAGTTAGGGTTA
Organism: Tenrec ecaudatus; assembly: GCF_050624435.1. Lineage (NCBI taxonomy): Eukaryota > Metazoa > Chordata > Mammalia > Afrosoricida > Tenrecidae > Tenrec > Tenrec ecaudatus. Next base: position 504,958 of record NW_027459045.1, on the reverse strand, counting down.
GCGTTAGGCTTAGTGTTAGGGTTAGGGTTAGCGTTAGGGTTAGTGGTAGGGTTAGGATTAGCGTTAGGGTTAGGTTTAGGATTAGCGTTAGGGTTAGGGTTAGGGTTAGGGTTAGCGTTAGCGTTAGGGTTAGGGTTAGGGTTAGGGTTACGGTTAGGGTTAGGGTTAGGGTTAGCGTTAGGGTTAGGGTTAGGGTTAGGGTTAGGGTTAGGGTTAGGGTTAGGGTTAGGGTTAGGGGTAGTGTTAGCGTTAGGGTTAGGGTTAATGTTAGCATTAGGGTTAGTGTTAGGATTAGGGTTAGGGTTAGGGTTAGCGTTAGGGTACGGTTAGCGTTAGCGTTGGGGTTAGGGTTAGGGTTAGGGTTAGCGTTAGGGTTAGGGTTAGGGTTAGCGTTAGGGTTAGGGTTAGGGTTAGTGTTAGCGTTAGGGTTAGGGTTAGGATGAGGGTTAGCGTTAGGGTTAGGGTAAGGGTTAGGGTTAGCGTTAGGGTTAGCGTTAGCGTTAGGGTTAGGGTTAGGGTTAGGGTTAGGGTTAGGGTTAGCGTTAGGGTTAGGGTTAGGATTAGGGTTAGCGTTAGGGTTAGGGTTAGGGTTAGGGTTAGCGTTAGCGTTAGGGATAGGGTTAGCGTTAGCGTTAGGGTTAGGGTTAGGGTTAGGTTTAGGGTTAGGTTTAGCGTTAGGGTTAGGGTTAGGGTTAGGGTTAGGGCTAGGGTTAGGTTTAGGGTTAGGGTTAGCTTTAGTGTTAGGTTTAGGGTTAGGGTTAGGGTTAGCGTTAGTGTTAGGGTTAGGGTTAGGGTTAGCGTTAGGGTTAGTGTTAGGGTTAGGGTTAGCGTTAGCGTTAGGGTTAGGGTTAGGTTTAGGGTTAGGGTTAGGGTTAGGGTTAGCGTTAGCATTAGGGTTAGGGTTAGGGTTAGCGTTAGGGTTAGGTTTAGGGTTAGGGTTAGGGTTAGGGTTAGGCTTAACGTTAGGTTTAGGGTTAGGGTTAGCGTTAGGGTTAGGGTTAGGGTTAGGGTTAGCATTAGGGTTAGGGTTAGGGTTAGGGTTAGGGTTAGAGTTAGGGTTAGCGTTAGGCTTAGTGTTAGGGTTAGGGTTAGGGTTAGCGTTACGGTTAGGGTTAGGGTTAGGGATAGGGTTATGGTTAGGATTAGGGTTAGGATTAGGGTTAGGGTTAGCGTTAGGGTTAGGTTTAGGGTTAGGGTAGGGTTAGGGTTAGCGTTAGGGTTAGGGTTAGGGTTAGCGTTAGGGTTAGGGTTAGGGTTAGGGTTAGGGTTAGCGTTAGCGTTATGGTTAGGGTTAGGTTTAGGGTTAGGGTCAGGGTCAGGGTCAGGGTTAGGGTTAGGGTTAGGGTTAGGGTGAGGTCACCGTTAGCCTTAGGGTTAGGGTTAGGGTTAGGGTTAGGGTTAGGGTTAGCGTGAGGGTTAGGGTTAGGGTTAGGGTTAGGTTTAGGGTTAGGGTTAGCGTTAGCGTTAGCGTTAGCTTTAGGGTTAGGGTTAGGGTTAGGGTTAGCGTTAGGGTTAGGGTTAGCGTTAGCGTTAGGGTTAGGGTTAGGGTTAGGGTTAGCGTTAGGGTTAGGCTTAGGGTTAGGGTTAGGGTTTGGGTTTTGGTTGGGGTTAGCGCTAGCGTTAGGGTTAGGGTTAGGGTTAGCGTTAGGGTTAGGGTTAAGGTTAGCGTTAGCGTTATGGTTAGGGTTAGGGTTAGGGTTAGGGTTAGCGTTAGGGTTAGGGTTAGAGTTAGGGTTAGAGTTAGAGTTAGGGTTAGCGTTAGCCTTAGTGTTAGGGTTAGGTTTAGGGTTAGGGTTAGCGTTAGGTTTAGGTTTAGGGTTAGGGATAGGGTTAGGCTTAGGGTTAGGGTTAGGGTTAGCGTTAGGGTTAGGTTTAGGGTTAGCGTTAGCGTTAGGGTTAGGGTTAGGATTAGGGTTAGGTTTAGGTTTAGGGTTAGGGTTAGGGTTAGCGTTAGCGTTAGGGTTAGGGTTAGGGTTAGGGTTAGCGTTAGCGTTAGGGTTAGGGTTAGGTTTAGGGTTAGGGTCAGGGTCAGGGTCAGGGTTAGGGTTAAGGTTAGGATTAGGGTTAGGGTTAGGGTTAGGGTTAGGGTTAGGGTTAGCGTTAGGGTTAGGGTTAGGGTTAGGGTTAGGGTTAGCGTTAGCGTTAGAGTTAGCGTTAGGGTTAGGGTTAGGGTTAGGGTTAGGGTTAGTGTTAGCGTTAGGGTTAGGGTTAGGATGAGGGTTAGCGTTAGGGTTAGGGTTAGGGTTAGGGTTAGCGTTAGGGTTAGCGTTAGCGTTAGGGTTAGGGTTAGGGTTAGGGTTAGGGTTAGGGTTAGCGTTAGGGTTAGGGTTAGGATTAGGGTTAGCGTTAGGGTTAGGGTTAGGGTTAGGGTTAGCGTTAGGTTTAGCGTTAGGGTTAGGGTTAGGGTTAGGGTTAGGGCTAGGGTTAGGTTTAGGGTTAGGGTTAGCTTTAGTGTTAG
>NW_027459045.1:450000-452500 GCF_050624435.1 Tenrec ecaudatus | reverse complement strand
AGGGTTAGGTTTAGCGTTAGCGTTAGCGTTAGGGTTAGGGTTAGGGTTAGGGTTAGGGTTAGGGTTAGGGTTAGGGTTAGGTTTAGGGTTAGGGTTAGGGTTAGGGTTAGGGTTAGGGTAGGGGTAGGAGTAGGGTTAGGGTTAGGGTTAGCGTTAGGGTTAGCCTTAGGGTAGGGTTAGCATTAGCGTTGGGGTTAGGGTTAGGGTTAGGGTTAGCGTTAGGGTTAGGGTTAGAGTTAGGGTTAGCGTTAGGGTTAGGATTAGGGTTAGGGTTAGGGTTAGGGTTAGCGTTAGGGTTAGGGTTAGGATTAGGGTTAGCGTTAGGGTTAGGGTTAGGGTTAGGGTTAGGGTTAGCGTTAGGGTTAGGGTTAGGGTTAGGGTTAGGGTTAGGGTTAGCGTTAGGGTTAGGGTTAGGGTTAGGGTTAGCGTTAGGGTTAGGGTTAGGGTTAGGGAAAGCGTTAGGGTTAGGGTTAGGGTTAGGGTTAGCGTTAGGGTTAGGGTTAGCGTTAGGGTTAGGGTTAGGATTAGGGTTAGCATTAGGGTTAGGGTTAGGGTTAGGGTTAGGGTTAGCGTTAGGGTTAGGGTTAGGGTTAGGGTTAGGGATAGGGTTAGCGTTAGGGTTAGGGTTAGGGTTAGGGTTAGGGTTAGGGTTAGGGTTAGGGTTAGGGTTAGGGTTAGCGTTAGCGTTAGGGTTAGGGTTAGGATTAGGGTTAGGGTTAGGGTTAGAGTTAGGGTTAGCGTTAGGCTTAGTGTTAGGGTTAGGGTTAGGGTTAGCGTTAGGGTTCGGGTTAGGGCTAGGGTTAGGTTTAGGGTTAGCGTTAGGGTTAGGGTTAGGATTAGGGTTAGGGTTAGGGTTAGCGTTAGGGTTTGGGTTAGGATTAGGGTTAGGGTTAGGGTTAGAGTTAGGGTTAGCGTTAGGCTTAGTGTTAGGGTTAGGGTTAGGGTTAGCGTTAGGGTTCGGGTTAGGGTTAGGATTAGCGTTAGGGTTAGGTTTAGGATTAGCGTTAGGGTTAGGGTTAGGGTTAGCGTTAGGGTTAGGGTTATGGTTAGGGTTAGGGTTAGGGTTAGGGTTAGCGTTAGGGTTAGGGTTAGGGTTAGGGTTAGGGTTAGGGGTAGTGTTAGCGTTAGGGTTAGGGTTAACGTTAGCATTAGGGTTAGTGTTAGGGTTAGGGTTAGGGTTAGGGTTAGCGTTAGGGTACGGTTAGCGTTAGCGTTGGGGTTAGGGTTAGGGTTAGGGTTAGCGTTAGGGTTAGGGTTAGGGTTAGGGTTAGCGTTAGTGTTAGGGTTAGGGTTAGGGTTAGGGTTAGCGTTAGGGTTAGGGTTAGGATTAGGGTTAGCGTTAGGCTTAGGGTTAGGGTTAGGGTTAGCGTTAGGGTTAGGGTTAGGGTTAGGGTTAGGGTTAGGGTTAGGGTTAGGGTTAGCGTTAGGGTTAGGGTTAGGGTTAGCGTTAGCGTTAGGGTTAGGGTTAGGGTTAGGGTTAGGGTTAGGGTTACGGTTAGCGTTAGGGTTAGGGTTAGGGTTAGGGTTAGCGTTAGGGTTAGGGTTAACGTTAGCGTTAGGTTTAGGGTTAGGGTTAGGGTTAGGGTTAGGGTTAGGTTTAGCGTTAGCGTTAGCGTTAGGTTTAGGGTTAGGGTTAGGGTTAGGGTTAGGGTTAGGGTTAGGTTTAGGGTTAGTGTTTGGGTTAGGGTTAGGGTAGGGGTAGGGGTAGTGTTAGGGTTAGGGTTAGGGTTAGCGTTAGGGTTAGCGTTAGGGTAGGGTTAGCATTAGCGTTGGGGTTAGGGTTAGGGTTTGGGTTAGGGTTAGGTTTAGGGTTAGGGTTAGAGTTAGGGTTAGCGTTAGGGTTAGGGTTAGGGTTAGGGTTAGCGTTAGGGTTAGGGTTAGGATTAGGGTTAGCGTTAGGGTTAGGGTTAGGGTTAGGGTTAGGGTTAGGGTTAGCGTTAGCGTTAGGGATAGGGTTAGCGTTAACTTTTGGGTTAGGGTTAGGGTTATGTTTAGGGTTAGGTTTAGCGTTAGGGTTAGGGTTAGGGTTAGGGTTAGGGTTAGGGTTATGGTTAGGGTCACCGTTAGCGTTAGGGTTAGGGTTAGGGCTAGGGTTAGGTTTAGGGTTAGGGTTAGCTTTAGTGTTAGGTTTAGGGTTAGGGTTAGGGTTAGCGTTAGCGTTAGTGTTAGGGTTAGGGTTAGCGTTAGGTTTAGGGTTAGGGTTAGCGTTAGGGTTAGGGTTAGGATTAGGGTTAGCGTTAGGCTTAGGGTTAGGGTTAGGGTTAGCGTTAGGGTTAGGGTTAGGGTTCGGGTTAGGGTTAGGTTTAGCGTTAGGGTTAGGGTTAGGGTTAGCGTTAGCGTTAGGGTTAGGGTTAGGGTTAGGGTTAGGGTTAGGGTTAGGGTTACGGTTAGGGTTACGGTTAGCGTTAGGGTTAGGGTTAGGGTTAGGTTTAGCGTTAGGGTTAGGGTTAGCGTTAGCGTTAGGGTTAGGGTTAGGGTTAGGGTTAGGGTTAGGGTTAGG
>NW_027459045.1:395000-400000 GCF_050624435.1 Tenrec ecaudatus | reverse complement strand
TTAGGGTTAGGGTTAGGCTTAGCGTTAGGGTTAGGGTTAGGGATAGGGTTATGGTTAGGTTTAGGGTTAGGGTTAGGGTTAGGGTTAGCGTTAGCGTTAGCGTTAGGGTTAGGGTTAGGTTTAGGGTTAGGGTCAGGGTCAGGGTCAGGGTTAGGGTTAGGGTTAGGGTTAGGGTTAGGGTTAGGGTTAGCGTTAGCGTTAGGATTAGGGTTAGGGTTAGGGTTAGGATTAGGGTTAGAGTTAGCGTTAGGGTTAGGATTAGGGTTAGGGTTAGGGTTAGCGTTAGGGTTAGGGTTAGGTTTAGCGTTAGCGTTAGGGTTAGGGTTAGGATTAGGGTTAGGGTTAGGGTTAGGGTTAGGGTTAGGGTTAGCATTAGGGTTAGGGTTAGGGATAGGTTTAGGGTTAGGGTTAGGGTTAGCGTTAGGGTTAGGGTTAGGGTTAGCGTTAGCGTTAGGGTTAGGGTTAGGATTAGGGTTAGAGTTAGGGTTAGGGTTAGAGTTAGGGTTAGCGTTAGGCTTAGTGTTAGGGTTAGGGTTAGGGTTAGCTTTAGGATTAGGGTTAGGGATAGGATTAGCGTTAGGGTTAGGGTTATGATTAGCGTTGGGGTTAGGGTTAGGGTTAGGGTTAGCGTTAGGGTTAGGGTTAGGGTTAGCGTTAACGTTAGGGTTAGGGTTAGGGTTAGGGTTAGGGTTAGGGTTAGGGTTACGGTTACGGTTAGAGTAAGGGTTAGGGTTAGGTTTAGGGTTAGCGCTAGCGTTAGAGTTAGGGTTAGGGTTAGGGTTAGGGTTATGGTTAGGGTTAAGGTTAGGGGTAGTGTTCGCGTTAGGGTTAGGGTTAACGTTAGCATTAGGGTTAGTGTTAGGGTTAGGGTTAGGGTTAGGGTTAGGGTTAGGGTTAGCGTTAGGGTAGGGTTAGCATTAGTGTTAGGGTTAGGGTTAGGATTAGGGTTAGAGTTAGGGTTAGGGTTAGAGTTAGGGTTAGCGTTAGGCTTAGTGTTAGGGTTAGGGTTAGGGTTAGCTTTAGGATTAGGGTTAGGGATAGGATTAGCGTTAGGGTTAGGGTTAGGATTAGCGTTGGGGTTAGGGTTAGGGTTAGGGTTAGCGTTAGGGTTAGGGTTAGGGTTAGCGTTAGCGTTAGGGTTAGGGTTAGGGTTAGGGTTAGGGTTAGGGTTAGGGTTACGGTTAGAGTAAGGGTTAGGGTTAGGTTTAGGGTTAGCGCTAGCGTTAGAGTTAGGGTTAGGGTTAGGGTTAGGGTTATGGTTAGGGTTAAGGTTAGGGGTAGTGTTCGCGTTAGGGTTAGGGTTAACGTTAGCATTAGGGTTAGTGTTAGGGTTAGGGTTAGGTTTAGGGTTAGGGTTAGGGTTAGCGTTAGGGTTAGGGTTAGGGTTAGGGTTAGGGTTAGGGTTAGCGTTAGGGTTAGGGTTAGGATTAGGGTTAGCGTTAGGGTTAGGGTTAGGGTTAGGGTTAGGGTTAGGGTCACCATTAGCGTTAGGGTTAGGGTTAGGGCTAGGGTTAGGGTTAGGGTTAGCTTTAGTGTTAGGTTTAGGGTTAGGGTTAGGGTTAGGGTTAGCGTTAGCGTTAGGGTTAGGGTTAGGTTTAGCGTTAGGGTTAGGGTTAGGGTTAGAGTTAGCGTTAGCGTTAGGGTTAGGGTTAGGTTTAGGCTTAGGGTTAGGGTTCGGGTTAGCGTTAGCATTAGGGTTAGGGTTAGGGTTAGCGTTAGGGTTAGGTTTAGGGTTAGGGTTAGGGTTAGGGTTAGCGTTAGGTTTAGGGTTAGGGTTAGGGTTAGCGTTAGGGTTAGGGTTAGGGTTAGGGTTAGCGTTAGGGTTAGGGTTAGGGTTAGGGTTAGAATAAGGGATAGCGTTAGGCTTAGTGTTAGGGTTAGGGTTAGGGTTAGCGTTAGGGTTAGGGTTAGGGTTAGGGATAGGGTTATGGTTAGGTTTAGGGTTAGGGTTAGGGTTAGGGATAGCGTTAGCATTTGCGTTAGGGTTAGGTTTAGGGTTAGGGTCAGGGTCAGGTTCAGGGTTAGGGTTAGGGTTAGGGTTAGGGTTAGGGTTAGCGTTAGGGTTAGGATTAGGGTTAGGGTTAGGTTTAGCGTTAGGGTTAGGGTTAGAGTTAGCGTTAGGGTTAGGGTTAGGGTTAAGGTTAGCTTTAGTGTTAGGGTTAGGGTTAGCTTTAGCGTTAGGGTTAGGGTTAGGATTAGGGTTAGCGTTAGTGTTAGGGTTAGGGTTAGGGTTAGCATTAGGGTTATGGTTAGGGCTAGAGTTAGCGTTAGCGTTAGGTTTAGGGTTAGGTTTAGGGTTAGGGTTAGCGTTAGCATTAGGGTTAGGGTTAGGGTTAGCGTTAGGGTTAGGTTTAGGGTTAGGGTTAGGGTTAGGGTTAGCGTTAGGTTTAGGGTTAGGGTTAGGGTTAGCGTTAGGGTTAGGGTTAGGGTTAGGGTTAGCGTTAGGGTTTGGGTTAGGGTTAGGGTTAGGTTTAGGGTTAGAATAAGGGTTAGCGTTAGGCTTAGTGTTAGGGTTAGGGTTAGGCTTAGCGTTAGGGTTAGGGTTAGGGATAGGGTTATGGTTAGGTTTAGGGTTAGGGTTAGGGTTAGGGTTAGCGTTAGCGTTAGCATTAGGGTTAGGGTTAGGTTTAGGGTTAGGGTCAGGGTCAGGGTCAGGGTTAGGGTTAGGGTTAGGGTTAGGGTTAGGGTTAGGGTTAGCGTTAGGGTTAGGATTAGGGTTAGGGTTAGGGTTAGGATTAGGGTTAGAGTTAGCGTTAGGGTTAGGATTAGGGTTAGGGTTAGGGTTAGCGTTAGGGTTAGGGTTAGGTTTAGCGTTAGCGTTAGGGTTAGGGTTAGGATTAGGGTTAGGGTTAGGGTTAGGGTTAGGGTTAGGGTTAGCATTAGGGTTAGGGTTAGGGATAGGTTTAGGGTTAGGGTTAGGGTTAGCGTTAGGGTTAGGGTTAGGGTTATGGTTAAGTTAGCGTGAGGGTTAGGGTTAGGGTTAGCGTTAGGGTTAGGGTTAGGGTTAGGGTTAGCGTTAGGGTTAGGGTTAGAGTTAGCGTTATGGTTAGGGTTAGGGTTAGGGTTAGGGTTAGCGTTAGGTTTAGGCTTAGGGTTAGGGTTAGGGTTAGCGTTAGGGTTAGAGTTAGGGTTAGCGTTAGCGTTAGGGTTAGGGTTAGGATTAGGGTTAGGGTTAGGGTTAGAGTTAGGGTTAGCGTTACGCTTAGTGTTAGGGTTAGGGTTAGGGTTAGCGTTAGGTTTAGGGTTAGGGATAGGGTTAGGGTTAGGGTTAGCGTTAGGGTTAGGATTAGGGTTAGGGTTAGGGTTAGCGTTAGGGTTAGGGTTAGGGTTAGGGTTAGGTTTAGCGTAAGGGTTAGGGTTAGGGTTAGGGTTAGGGTTTGGGTTAGCGTTAGGGTTAGGGTTAGGTTTAGGTTTAGCGTTAGCGTTAGGGTTAGGGTTAGGGTTAGGGTTAGGCTTAGGGTTAGGGTTAGGGTTAGGGTTAGGGTTATGGTTAGCGTTAGGGTTAGGATTAGGGTTAGCGTTAGGGTTAGGGTTAGCGTTAGCGTTAGGGTTAGTGTTAGGTTTAGGGTTAGGCTTAGGGTTAGGGTTAGGGTTAGGGTTAGGGTTAGGGTTAACGTTAGCGTTAGGGTTAGGGTTAGGGTTAGGATTAGGGCTAGGATTATGGTTAGGGTTAGGGTTAGGGTTAGGTTTAGGGTTAGGGTTAGGGTTAGGGTTAGGTGTAGGGGTAGGGTTAGGGTTAGGGTCACCGTTAGCGTTAGGGTTAGGGTTAGGGTTAGGGTTAGCGTTAGGGTTAGGGTTAGGGTTAGGTTTAGGGTTAGGGTTAGCGTTAGCGTTAGCGTTAGGGTTAGGGTTAGGGTTAGGGTTAGGTTTAGGGTTAGGGTTAGGGTTAGGGTTACGGTTAGAGTAAGGGTTAGGGTTAGGTTTAGGGTTAGCGCTAGCGTTAGAGTTAGGGTTAGGGTTAGGGTTAGGGTTATGGTTAGGGTTAAGGTTAGGGGTAGTGTTCGCGTTAGGGTTAGGGTTAACGTTAGCATTAGGGTTAGTGTTAGGGTTAGGGTTAGGTTTAGGGTTAGGGTTAGGGTTAGAGTTAGGGTAGGGTTAGCATTAGCGTTAGGGTTAGGGTTAGGATTAGGGTTAGAGTTAGGGTTAGGGTTAGAGTTAGGGTTAGCGTTAGGCTTAGTGTTAGGGTTAGGGTTAGGGTTAGCTTTAGGATTAGGGTTAGGGATAGGATTAGCGTTAGGGTTAGGGTTAGGATTAGCGTTGGGATTAGGGTTAGGGTTAGGGTTAGCGTTAGGGTTAGGGTTAGGGTTAGCGTTAGCGTTAGGGTTAGGGTTAGGGTTAGGGTTAGGGTTAGGGTTAGGGTTAGGGTTACGGTTAGAGTAAGGGTTAGGGTTAGGTTTAGGGTTAGCGCTAGCGTTAGAGTTAGGGTTAGGGTTAGGGTTAGGGTTATGGTTAGGGTTAAGGTTAGGGGTAGTGTTCGCGTTAGGGTTAGGGTTAACGTTAGCATTACGGTTAGTGTTAGGGTTAGGGTTAGGTTTAGGGTTAGGGTTAGGGTTAGCGTTAGGGTTAGGGTTAGGGTTAGGGTTAGGGTTAGGGTTAGCGTTAGGGTTAGGGTTAGGATTAGGGTTAGCGTTAGGGTTAGGGTTAGGGTTAGGGTTAGGGTTAGGGTTAGCGTTAGGGTTAGGGTTAGGTTTAGGGTTAGCGTTAGGGTTAGGGTTAGGGTTAGCGTTAGGGTTAGGGTTAGGGTTAGGGATAGGGTTATGGTTAGGTTTAGGGTTAGGGTTAGCGTTAGCGTTAGCGTTAGGGTTAGGGTTAGGGTTAGGGTTAGGGTTAGGGTCACCATTAGCGTTAGGGTTAGGGTTAGGGCTAGGGTTAGGGTTAGGGTTAGCTTTAGTGTTAGGTTTAGGGTTAGGGTTAGGGTTAGGGTTAGCGTTAGCGTTAGGGTTAGGGTTAGGTTTAGCGTTAGGGTTAGGGTTAGGGTTAGAGTTAGCGTTAGCGTTAGG